>NC_056726.1:420561625-420681625 GCF_019279795.1 Protopterus annectens | reverse complement strand
CCTCCACCATGAACCTGGAAATTAAACAGTTACTAGCACAGTACATAAATTAAAACCAATCAAACTGCTTCATGTATGCGACTTATGACACGGTAGCAGATTTGTATATAGGAGTGCTGTTGATACTCTCATACTGAACTGACTTACCAGTTATAACATGGGAGAATTATTTTTCCACTCATAGGCAGCCTTTCTGAGAAGTAATGAAATTCATACATTAAAATAACCGAAGATGTCATGGGACAGCCTTAAGACAGATGTTCTTCGTGTTTCACTGTTGCAGTCATTACATTTGGGTTATCTGCTTGCAGCAGCCCTCAGTCAGCCTGATTAACAAAGTCTTGGGTCCTGATTCAGTTGCCGTCCCTTCTTCCATGCCATCAGATCGTCAGGGGTATAAAACATGCAGCCGACGCCAATGCACCAGTCTTGCCATGCGGTGCCCGAAGCAGAAGCACTTCGCAAGTGCCGGTCGGAAACTCCTGAAATTTTCGTTTTCGAGTTTCAGAACTGAAGTCTACAACTAAAGCTAAGTACCCTGTTGGGGAAACTTTTTCTTGCTCCTTACCGATGTCAGTAAAAGTTAATAATTGCATTACTTGTGGAAAGCAAATACTTCACAAAGATTTTCATTTGTACTGTATTCCTTGCCTAAGCCCTGACCACGACGTACCTTGCTGTCAGTTTTGTGCCTTATTTAATCAGCACAGTATCCGTCGTCAGTATATTTTCACCTCTAAATATTTCGGCTCTCTGTTCATTTATCCAGAAATGTCATGGGTTAGCCATCCGACTACCGGTATTCCGAAAAAATGCAAAGATAAAGACAGAGACAGGCCGCCTAGGTCCAAAGCTGCCGACAATGCTTTTTCTAAGCCAGTCGCCAGTTCACCAGTACTCAGTGAGGCTCTTTCACAGCCCCTGATACCTGATACTTCTGATTCACAGGCCTCTACTGAGACCCATTTGGAGTCCGGTATGCTGCAAGATGCTTCAACTGTGGAACCTGCGGATGTCTCTACTTTGGATAGGTCCGGAGCCGCTGTGCAGGCACTGGCTTCTGAGGGTGTATTCAGGCCTACGGACTTGCATATTAAACCAACCCCTCCATCTTCATTTAGGCCTAAATCTCGAACCATGCCTAAGAAACCGATGCCCAGGCCGCATGCTCAGGCCTCTATGCCTAAAAATCAAATGAATAAGAATGGCTGAAGATCTTATAACTCTAATCAGGGGAAGCCAACCACCCCCTTATAAGAGACCTAGGACTGAAGTTGTTTATGAATCTTTTGACCAGGATTCTGATTTTTCTGATGATCTGGATTTACCCTTATCTACTTATGAGGATTCTGATGCAGAGGACTCTATTCCCTCTGCTTCCCCTTCAGAGGATTTTTCTTTTGGTGAAACCTTGCATACTCTAAGGGAAAATTTCCACTGGGAAAGCCAGGATTTTTTTGATTCAAAAAAGAGGCTTAGGGATTTCTTACTCCTGCCTCAGCATACGCCTTTAGCTATACCTCCTGTAGACATTGTTGATAATGCCTTTTCGGAATCTAGTTTGGCCCCTGATTCTTTGCCTCATGCTCCCAGAAAACCTGACAGATACTACAGGGTTCCTGATTCACACAAGTTCCTTTTTAAAAATCCTATTGCGGATCCAGAGACTATTTCACAGGGACCCAAGGGCATTAAGGCTTCTACTGCTAAAAATCCTACCCCTTCTGATAGAGACTCCAGGGTGCTGGATAGATGGGGTAAGAAGGTTTACAATTCTGCAACCTTGGCCATTAGGGCTTTAAACTGCCAGTTTCATATGTTAAAGTATCAACAACATGTTATTGGATTGCTTAAACAGAAAATGATGTTGATTTCTGACTGTGCTGAAAACAAAGAATTACAGGATTTAATGCATTCTGCTGAACAGGTTGGAAAACATACTTTGCAATGTGGATTTGATTCATTAGAGGCCTCTTGCAGGGCTGCTGTTACTGGGTCTGTGCTCAGAAGGCATGCTTGACTTAAGGAGCAATCTTTGCCTGATCATGTTAAAGCTAAACTGTTGGATGGCCCCTTAAATCAGGACCGCTTGTTTGGCAACAAAGCTGAGGAAGTTCTTAAAAAGATGGAAGATAAAGCTAAAGTTATGCAAACTGTTAAAGATTTCTTACAAGTTCAGCCTCCAAGATTTAGTAGGCATTGGCCCTCTAAGAATTGGTCCTTTCCAGCCCCTTCCAAGTCTTCTCAGTCCAAACCCAGACACAGCAGAAACCCCAGGTTTCAGTCCCAGGGGACACACAAGACTAAGCAGTGGGGGGTTTCCACATCCAAATGTGGAAGTAGTAAGACTCCCCCCTATGGAAAGCTGTCTCAATGACTTGCTTTTAAAACTTCCAAGCACTTCCCAACTGAATGCTCCTTTAGGCGGAAAGATTGGTCTGCAGGCAAAAAACTGGGAACGCATTACCCAGGACAAATGGGTTTTAAATATAGTGTCCCAAGGATACAGATTTCACTTCCACATGTTACCAACACTAAGCAGGTGGCCAGATCTACCCCCAAATCAGCGGGCAGAGGCCCAAAATCAAGTACTCTCCCTCTTAAGCATTGGGGCTATTCAGTTGGCACCAGAAGAGGAAAAGGGACAAGGTTTCTATTCAAGACTTTTCCTGGTACCCAGAAAAGAAAATTCTTAGCATCCTATCCTGGACCTTTCTACTCTAAACACCTTTCTGGTGATTCAAAAATTCAAGATGCTGACTCTTCACCAGCTGCTTCCTATGCTAGGCAAAGATGTCTGGTTGGCAACACTAGACTTAAAAGAAGCATACCTGCACATCCCTATCAGGGAGTCTTGCAGAAGATACCTATGCTTCAAAGCAGGCTACATGCACTATCAGTTCTCTGCACTGCCCTTTGGCTTATCTACTGCGCCCAGGGTATTCACAAAGTGCCTAGCTCCAGTCATTAAATTTTGCAGGCAAAGAAATATTCAAATATACCCATACCTGGACGATTGTCTAATTCAGGCAGAAAGCCAGGACATATTTTTGAATCATCTGGCTTTTGTTCAAGGGGTGCTGACTTGTCTGGGGTACACCATAAACGAAAATAAATCACACCTGGTACCCTATCAACAAATTATATTCCTGGGAGCAAGCTTGAATACAACTTCCCAGATGGCTTTCCTCACGCCAGAGAAATGGATTCATTTGACAACCTACTTCAAACAAGTGGCCACAAAAACACAGCTATCTGCAAGGCAAATACTGCAAGCCTTGGGGTTCATGGTCTCCTGCATTCTTCTAATTCCATATGCAAGGCTGCATATGAGGAAACTACAATGGTATCTCAAAAGCCTGTAGTGCCAACATTCTTAGGATCTCGAAGCAATGATTCCTATCATACCTTGCCTATGCCTAGAGTTCCTCTGGTGGGCAGAGGCCTGCCACCAAAACAAGGGACTACCATCCACACTACCCCCTGCCACACAAACCTTAACAACAGATGCATCAGACTATGCATGGGGGGGCTCACCTGGAAGGGAAGTGCATGTACCTGCACATAAATCAAAAAGAAATGTTAGCTGTACAGAATGATCTGACAGCCTTCAAGGACCACATTCTTCCAGGACAACTAATGGTAAAGACAGACAACACCACTGTCATGTGGTACATAAACAAGCAGAGGGGTACACATTCTTACCCCCTCTGCAGACTAGCCATGGCATTGTGGAACACAGCTTTGAGCTTCCAAGTGAATCTACAAGCTCAATTCCTGCCAGGAAAACTAAATACACTGGCAGACAGACTAAGCAGAAACCTCATGGACCCACACAAGTGGGAACTGGAACCAAGGATTTTCAACATGTTGACAAGCAAATGGGGGAGCCCAGATATAGACCTGTTTGCCTCCCCCCAGAACCATCAATTGGACAAATTTTGCACAAGGATTCCTCACAAGCTAGCTTGGAAAGTGGATGCTCTGTCCTTCATCTGGAAAAACCAGTTTATGCCTTTTCTCCACTGCCTCTGCTCAACAAAGTACTACTAAAGATCAAACAGGACAAGCCAAGGACGATTTTAATTGCACCAGACTAGCCACGCCAACACTGGTGTACCCCTTCTTGCGCAGTGTGTCATGCTTGGCCCCATGGCACCTGCCTCAGACTCCTTCCCTGTTGTCTGAGCAGGAGAACCAGATTCTGCACCCTCAGCTTCTAACACTGAACCTAGCAGCCTGACTAATTACCTAATCTCTCCTTTACCATCCCTTAGTAAATCAGTGATGGATATCATTTTAGAAGCAAGGAGGCCTAGTACTAGAAAATTTTATGCTGAAAAATGGAAAAGATTCTGTGCCTGGAATCGATCTCAAGGGATGAGCACAGCAGCGCCCAATTTACCTCAGATTTTACAATACTTGACTGAGATGCTTTATAAGGGCTTGTCCTTCTCCTCCATCAAAATTCATGGTCAGCCATTTCAGCTCATTATAACACAGATCCTCCCCTCTTCTCTCACCTACTGCTCAAGCAGTTCCTTAGAGGGGCCAAAAATTTAAGGCCACCCAGGAGCGCTTCAACTCCTTTTGAGCCAGCTGCTACTGCAGATTTAAAATTCCTTTCTTTGGAAAACAGCTTTCCTTTTAGCAATCACATCAGCAAGAAGGGTATCTGAATTACAGGCCCTTATGGCAGTGGAGCCTTTCATCATCTTTCATGCGGACAGGGTGTCCCTCAGAACTAATCCCTCCTTCATGCCCAAGGTGGTATCCAGTGTGGCTCTTAATCAGTCCATTCATTTGCCTACCTTCTTTCCTAACCCACAGAACAAAGGGGAACAGATACTGCACTCCTTAAATGTGCACAGACAACTTAGATTCTACTTGGACAGGACTAAACCTCAAAGGAAATCTGAACAACTGCTAGTGGCATTTGCTGCAGGGACAGAGGGGAAGGCTATTTCAAAGCAAACCATTTCAAAATGGATAGGCAACTGCATTAATTTCTGCTATAAGCACCATGGAAAACCTCCCACAGGACATCAGACTCCATTCAACCAGGGCTGCATCTACCTCTACAGCCTTTTTCAGAGGCGTCCCTACTAGGGACATCCTAGAAGCTGCTACCTGGAGTTCTGTACACACTTTCACCAAGCATTATCATTTGCCAATTTTCTCTAAATCCAGAGCTGGCTTTGCCACTGCAGTCTTGCAGGGCCTTATAGCTGGTCCTAATTCTATTTAAATTCCTCCTCCCAACCTTAACTTTGGGAATCTACCCAAATGTAATGACTGCAACAGTGAAACACGAAGAACATAGTACAGTTGTGTACACTTACCATAAATGTAGATGTTCGAGTGTATTCACTGTTGCAGTCCTGGTTACCCTCCCTCCAGACCCCTTTCTTCTTTTGGCTGTACCGCTACTTTCCCTTACTATGCTCAAAAGCTTTTTGGTGTATTTGCTTTTTTGTTGGAGGTATATCCTTGTATTTTTAGATTTAATTGCTTCCCATTAGGGGGGCACCTGACATCTGGGGCAAGAAAAACTGATGTAATGGCGTCGGCTGCATGTTTTATACCCCTGACAACCTGACATCATGGAAGAAGGGACGACAACCGATGCAGAATCCAAGACTTTGTTAATCAGGCTGACTGAGGGCTACTGCAAGCAGATAACCCAAATGTAATGACTGCAACAGTGAATATACTCCAACATCTACATTTGTGGTAAGTGTACACAACTGTGCTTTCTAGTGATGACTGTCATTGTTATAAGGAAATTGTATGTTGTGTAGTTTGCAGGAATTTGTGCACACTGGCTGGGCAGACCTGTCTCTGTCTGTAATTGTCATCCATCATTTTAAAAGCAGTGAGGCCATCACCTCTAGCTTCCTCATTTCTTTGCTTTCACTGCCAATGTTTTCATAACGCACCATGCAGTATTACTGGTCTCATCACTATTTTCTAGACCTTACTTATCAGCTTCTTTGGCATTCTTCTGTGCTACATTCCCCCTGTCACTCTGTGCCATGTAGCTGCAGCCCTTCTGATTCTAGCTTTGACATCCTCAGTCAGACTACTCTTCTCCTAAGCATAACACTTTGTTTTCCTCCTCATATATGCCCTCATTTTTATAAGGTGAAAGCCAAAGTAAAGACTTGTGGAGAACAACCACAGGAAAATGCTCATAGGTTCATAGGTTGGTACTAGGCTTTCAGCCCTAGGATGTATACAAGCCTAGCAATAACAATTCCCTGGCTATTTATTTCCTCATCTGAATCTGTGTCAAGTTTAGAAGGATCTGGAAACTGATCCATTTTAAAGAGGGAATTCAATTCTTCATTCAAAAATATTTTCCTCAACAATTTCTGAATCAGAGATGGGGAGCAAATCCTCATCTTCTCTTCTGAAGCAGAGAGGTCTTGGGGGGACCAAGAAAGAGGGGGGTCTGGGTGCCTTGAAACTAAAGCATTCTGACTTAAAAAGTAAATGTTTTCTGACAAACAAATTGTAGTCAAGCTGAGGTAAAATGGACACAGACTACAGCTGTGCGCAGGTCTCACATACTGGCATCCATTTGGAAATGTCTGTCAGTGCCTTGGATGACACCTATGCAGCATCATCATTTCCAAAGGAAACAGTTTTGGAAGAAGGCTTACAAAGGAAAGGGTGGCCGCAATGTTTACTGAAACTGAAATTATACTTTCTTCCATAGTAAGGGTAATGCAGCCACTCCAACAGTACCCAAACTTTGGCTTTTTTGTGTGTCTGAACTCTTGAAATATATCCCCCTTGGCTCTTTTAACTTCATTTTTTACTTCTTACATTTAAGAGAGGATGTCTGGGTGTCTGAAGAGAGCTGAAGCACCAGTGATCGTTTTGTCCTTTCTCACGATTTTTTTGTGTTGAATGTAGCACAGCTGACACACTACCATACCTGATAATTTAATTCATGGTAGAGAAGGCACTGCAAATAGGACACTCTTTTGTGGAGTCTGCCAACCATAATCACATTTTGCTGACATATTTGACAGCAATGATATAAGCAATAACTAGGCAAACACAGAAAAGACACTAACCTTCCTTAATGTAGCTGGACATTGGTGTCAGAAAAATCATTGATTTAGAAATTCACTGAAGAATTTCATGTATTTTGAGTACCAAAAGTAAAACACTGCAAAGAAAGTCCTGGTAGGAGGACTGAGGGGAGGAGCCTGAATCAAGAGAGAGGACACAACACCCCGACCCCATGTAGAAAATGGGGAAAAAGGGGGATGATAATGAACCAATGTATTATGTTGAAATGAAGAAGCAAGAGAAACCCAAGTCACTGGTAATGCCATCTGTTTTAGAGCAGGTTTCAGTACTTGGCACCCTCGATCTCCTAGTATCCAAACTTTTTGCCCCATGTACCTAAGCAACACAAGTGACTTTACAGCATCCCAGCCAGTAGGAAAGGCTGGGTGCCAGACCTGAGGGCAGACCCACTACAAACCGATACTGAACCATCCTGGAGTGTCAGGAGATCTGACATGATCCAGTCTGTCCACTTCAAAGCAGGACTGATTACCACAGCTGGCATGTTTTTTTCAGCACTTTTAACTTCTCTCATCTCTGATATACTACACTATTGTTTTCCAGATGTTGTTTGTGTCAGATAACACTGGATGGGTGATCCCAGACTTAAATGTCAGTTTAGTCAAAGTGTTTTTAATGAGGCAACAAGTACCATTTTCCTGTTTTTAGAGTAGCAGGAAATATACATTTAAAATGGACTTCTGCTGTCAGATGGCAAAAAGAAAGAGAAGCAAAGGGAAGGGGAGGCGACAGCCTGATGAAGACAGGTCTCCTTTCCCCAAGTTAGCTAGGTTAGAGTCCTCTCCAACCAGCTCATTCCATCCTTTGCTGTGGAGCAGCCGGTGATCACTGGGGTGTCACAGCTCGAGATCCCTGTAGTTCCAGCCAGTCTGACTAGAAGACTGAGTAGCTTTTCCTTGCCATCTGCTTCTCTTGCTCCTTCATCTGGCCCCTTCCTGACATTGAGAGTGTTATAGCTGGTTGTTTTTTTTGCAGCCTTTTACCTTGATGTCATCAGGAATTCTCTCATCAGTACTAGCCCCCTGTTGATGCCACTGGATTTAACATCATTCACATTGGTGATGAGAACCACAAGGTCTGAGGTCATTGAAGCTGATGATTCAGGCACTGCTTTCCCACTCAGGTGTGATGCACGGTCACACATGCAGGCTTTTCTAGAATTCATTTTGGTACATGTATGTCTGAACATGATAAAGGATCTTTCTTCTGAGTTATTGACTTATTGTTATTTAGAAATATTTTATAGAAGTAGAGGCGTACATTTCAAGGTAATATTTTACTGCTTTTAAAAACTTAGGCACATGTCTTCAACACACACACGCAACACACACACGTGTGTGTGTGTGTGTGTGTGTGTGTGTGTGTGTGTGTGTGTGTGTATATATATATATATATATATATGTATGTATGTATGTATGTATATATATATATATATATATATATATATATATATATACATATATATATATATATGTATATGTGTGTATATATTATGTATTTATGTATGTGTGTGTATATATATATATATATATATATATATATATATATGGTTCCCCTTCACAAGATCGAATTACTGAAAGCTTGAAATTCATAAGCTCGAGCCCAGAATCTCGAGCTTTCAGTAACTCGAAATTGTGAAGGGGAACAAAAACAAAGAAGAAATTGTTTCCCAAGGTTTTTGCAGGGGAGCAAGCCCCTCTGCACCCCACACCCCCCCTATTTAAATATACCAAGTCCGAGATCGCACTTCAGTGGGGAAAAGGGAAATCTCCCATTCCGTGCTATATGCATAAGTGTACAACGGGAGAATTTCCACTCCTCCGCTGAAGTCCGGTCACACCACTCGCACACGAAACCAGAAATGATGCAAGGGCACCTAGCTCCCTGCATACATGTAACTATATCTCTATTTTTTTTTTTTTTTTACTTTAAACGCTTCCCTTCACGATTTCGAGTTACTGAAAGCTCGAGATTCTGGGCTCGAGCTTGTGGATTTCGAGCTTTCAGTAATTCAAACTTGTGAAGGGGAACTATATATATATATATATTTTTTTGGCGTTAAGCTTGCATTGCTGGTTGGCAGTTTTCTGTCGTCCCCCCCCCCCCCATTTTAGTGTTAAAAACAGACTTTAAAACTGGGATGTTTATATGGGGCAGCACAATGGTGCAGTGGTTAGCATTACCGCCACGCAATGCTTGGTTATTCAGTTTTGCTATTCGCTGGATGTGTTGCTTTCTGTGCAGTGTCTGCCTTGTCCTTCCTGTACCTATGTGAGTTTTTGCCAGGTGCACCAATTTCCTCCCTCATCCCAGTTGATGCCATTGGTGACTTGGCACTACTCCATGTGACAAATGCATTTGTCAAAGTGAGAGCCAGTCTTATTGCCTGCATGAACTCAGTGAGGAGCACAACACCTCAGAATGCGTGGGTTGCAGATTGCTTAACTGAGCACTATGTAAACGATGAAACATGGCTGGGTTGAGTCCACCTCAGACTTGGACAGGGTTCTGAAAATCAACTAAATTTCTTGAAAGCCTTAGTAGAAAAGGCTCTGATGTTGATATTAATATTGAATTGTAAACCAGTGCCCATCCCAGCCATCCGAAATAACCACTTCTGCTTCCAGTTTGGTACCTCGTCTGACGAGGTAGAGGCTTCAGGCACTGATAGTCAACATGCGAAGATACTGTAGATATGATTTTAATTTTTGATTCATCTTCATGGTAAGCAGAGACACAAAAGCACCTGAAGATGGTTCCAACCCAAGCCTCCCTAACTGAGGACTAGAACTTCAGAAAATAAGTAAAGGCCCCTTTGGGAGGTTAAGCAGGAAACCCTACCATGCAGTCTTCCTTCTGGACTGCTATGGGATGCTGGAAATAGTTCACTGATCCATATTTCTTCTAGGTATTTTGTCCACTGCATTTACAATTACAGCCACTAGTACACAGCACCAATCAGTGCTGCTGCCCAGCTTGTCCCTAGGAGACCATTTTGTGGTCAGAATCATCATTCACAGAAGAAATGTACCTAATTTCAGTGCTCCTCCCCCAGCTAAGATACTCTGAATTAGTCATTTGGATGCTGTTTAACTTGCAATTCCAGTATTTGGTGTTGTTTTGCAGCACCTTCTTCCAATATTATCTTATTTGGCCTGTCTGATGTTGGCTACTAAACTTAGTGCAGCAGCATCCTCCTATATCTATGCTGAGCTGTTGTCTGTCCCCTTGGCTCCAGCTACCCATTTTGCATCCCAGCAGGTATTGTCAGATCCAAAGTTGACAGGATCAACGTAAGTGCAACCTTTGTTGGCTCACCATACGCAGACATCTGTGGAGCAATTCTTGTCAGCACAGGTGCTGCAACAAGCCCAGCAGCCATTAATGTTTTTTGTGGACATACTGAGGGTATCCAGGACCTGGCTCGGGCATCTCCAAGAAGCCTTATGTAGTTTTCTCTGCAAAAAATTCAAAAATTATGCTGTTCGTCCTTTGAGTCTTCAGACCCCTCCTCCAAAAGGCTCTAAAAAGCCCAGAACACAAAGCTTATTGACTTTCTTATGGAGTCATCAGTCACAGACTTGGATGATGAAAAGACTACAGCTTATTTTGGGTTACCCTTTGATGACCCCAAATTCAAATATTTTCTACATTTGGTGGAAGAAGTCATCCACTGACTTCTTCTTTCCCTGCAGAGAAGAGTGGATCAGGAATGCATATTCACTTCCTAGGCCTACTGAGTGGTTCCACATTTGGTTGACAATGTCACCAAGGTGGCATGGGACAACAGTGACACAGTAGCCTCACATGCCCAGTTAGCAGGAAATTTGTTTTGACCTGTCAGAAACCTCAAAGTCAGACCTGATTATGTTGGCAGTGGCCCTGTACAGTGCATGTACACCCATAGCATTGCTGTCCATCCTGTGGGCAAAGATGCCGGAGTAGTGGACAGATTAGTAAAGTGCATGTTCATGTTTTACACCCATCTCTGAGGATGCTGAATTGTCACATGTTGCATTTTCCAGGTGAAATGGCATTCACTTGGCCACTTGAGGGAAGGGGTGCAAAACTCGAAGTTCAGTTGGACATTGGTGCATCTCTGTTAGAAGTCTCAAGAAGTTATTACTGCAGTAGTGGACATACTTGAGCATTTGCATTGTCCAAAATAATGGGGTTGTACTGAATCACCTTACCTATACATTCCAGTAAAGAATATTTGACAAGGAGAAATTAAGTAAATTTTTTTTATTTTTATAGTGGTCTGGTTTTATTTATTGTAATTTTATTACACTTTTATTCTAGTATCGATAAATTGATATTGTCTGTATTCTGTTGAGTAACTATTTGTAGTAAATTGTATAATAGTATCAAGCTTGAAGACTTGAAAGTAAAGCATTGTTACTATATCTAAATTTGACCATGCATAGTAATCAGCTGTAACAAACATCCACAGGTGCACTGTTTGTTATTCTGGAGTGCTTTTGCATTGCTGGTTATTTTCAGTGCAGTTTGTTAAACTTTAGGAGTCCAAAACTTTTCCGTATTAAAGAATCACCTTTTAGGTTCATAGATTCAAACTAGGCTATCTGCCCTACGGCATTTATAAGCCTAGCCAGAGTGTGTTTGGCTTTCGCCACCCATTTTAAAATTAATTTTGCTATGCCCTTTTTCGAGGTTAGTATACTGTGCCTCTGTCTAACAGTGACACAGAAGTGATACCCGGGGTAAACCTACGATCCCCCATCCACTCATCAAGATTCCTCTTGAAGAGAGTCAATGAGGGACTCTGCCTAACCTGGACTGGGATTTTATTCCAGAGTGAAGGGAGCCTCTGGGTTATGAATCTGTCCCTCCAGCATGTCCTATTTATTTCAGTGCTGAGGTTCAAGTCTCTTGAGCACGTAGCTCGATGGGATTTGGATTTTCTGAGGTGCAGCATGTCCATTAATTCCGGGTTGGACATGGCTTTATACGTCGGGCACAGATCGCCTCTGAGCAGGCGGTGTGCCACTGAGTAGAGCTGGAGTTTCTTTAATCGGGCAGCATATGGCATCTGTTTGAGCCCTTTGATCCTCTTGGTGAGGTACTTTTGGGGTCTTTCCAGTTGCTGCAGGTGTCTGGTAAGGTACATCCCAAAAGGGGCATTGTACTCAATTATGGGCCTGATGAGGGATGAGTAAAGAGGCACGATGACCTCCCCTGATCTAGATGTGAATCCCTTCATGATTAGGTGGGCTATATAAAATGTTTTTCTAACCACTTTGGGCACGTGATTGTCAGATGAGAGATTGCTATCAACTTGGGTCCCCAGGTCCCTAATTACTTCTTCTGTACTTAATGGATTACCACCTATGTGGTAATTTGTGGGCACTTTGTTTTGCCAAAGGGGATGACTATACACTTTTGGCGTTTAGCTTGAGGCCATGGCTCTGGCACCAGTTGTCTGTTTCTATGAGGCCCTTTTGGAGGATGCTTGTGTCGGCTGGAGAGTCGATTATGGCGCCCAGTTTGCAGTCATCTGCGAACTTGGTCAGCCACAGTCCTTCCGTGTTGGCCTGTACCTCCGAGAAATATATACCGAACAAGAGAGGTCCCCGGACTGAGCCTTGTGGGACGCCACTTGTAACTGGTTTGGAGTCTGACATGGCTCCAACCATTCTAACCATGTGGGTTCTATCCTTGAGCCAGTTTTCAACCCATCTAGTGACATAGGGGTTTATATTTAAGCTGGTGAGCTCATCTATAATGCTCGAGTGGGGTATTGTATCGAAGGCTTTGCGAGGTCCAGGTAGGCTGTGTGGACCACCTTCCCCTCGTCAATGGCCTTGGTGACTGTTTCAAAGAAATCGACCAGGTTTAAGTAGAAGTGTCTCATTTCTCTGTGGTGGGTGCAGTAGGTGTCTACATGAGAGAATCTGCCCTGTGTTGATCTGTGCCACACTAAAATCTCCGTAATTCATTTTCATCATATCACTACTTTTCTCTGCCTAACTGCTGAATGTTATTAAATAAGTAGAAGTGGAAAGGCTGACCTTTGTTTCCATTTCTAGGTGTTAATTCATCACCTATGTAATTGGTACACAGAGAGGATTCAACAAGGTGTTTTCGATAAATCAAAAGTACAGTGAGTCCATTATGATAGCATTCCCCACCACAGAAGTTTATGTGCATATTTGCCGTATCTTTTGTTCTGGTATTTTATCTTCGTTATGCCATCACTACAGCAGTGTTTATTACTGATTTTACAGTAAAACATAGTAACAGCTCAACGTTTCAAAAATGTGTATGCTGATTGAACAGACCAGTCAACATGCCCGTTATAAGTAAGAGTCTTAGCCATAGGAAAAAGTCCATACGATAAACAGAACTAAAGATAGTGAAATCACATAAAATGGCTACACTCACCATTTTTCCTCCTTATTGCTATGTGGAGAACCAAAAGTTGATTTCGGCCATCACAAAAGTATAACTTTTCACCTTTCCATGAAGAAGATACTTCTTCCCAAAGCAGGGCAGCACATAGCGCCAGATTCCAGAAGAGTTGTTCTAAGTCTGCCCTGATTCCGAACAACTTGTTGTTAGTGTAAGTGGTCACTTATACTGAGAGCAAGTCTTTTGGAATTGGGCCCATAATGTTTATAGTTTAAAAAAAAAAACTCAGAGCATGCCAGAAGTGAGTGAGCAAGAGGGTTCCTAACTTCCTTAAAAAACAAGTGGCAGAAACGCATTTACATGTCTTTGCAAGTGTTGTTTTATACTTCCCCAGTGCATGTTCAATATATCATTTAGAAGTGTAGAAAAATACTAAATTTCCTTTCTACAATGGCATTATTTAAAAAGGTAAGAAGTTTTATTTTGAAGTAATGTCTTTATACAATAGCAGCAATTTGTAATGCGATGTTAACCCACAGCTGATTTTTTTTCTGATCATTGGGGCATTACGCTCATCAGCCACACCATTTATACAGCTGCAATGTGAGTCAGTACCAGTCTTGTACAGTGCAAACTAACACACACGCTTTTCAATTTAGGTCAGAGGATACCAGACTGAGCTTTGAGTAACATTGGTGCAGAAGGAACCAGCAGTGAGAAATTAGTTGTAATTCTTGCTAATGTACTGCTGTTCTTCTTCTTTCCTGAACCATAGGTGTGCGTTATGGCAGCTAGCTATATCACAATGAACACAGACAACAAAACAACATTAGGAGTAAGAATGTATCAGCCTAATTAAAATAATATTTTCCAACAACAAAGAAGATATTTTGGTTAACAGCTTAACCAAGGAGCAGTACAGGTGTTACATGATGATTGGTTACTTCTCTTTAAATGACGCCATTTTAGAATTATTATATTTTATACAGTGGCTGTTGTACTTGGTGAACTTGTTTTCAGTAAATAAAGACCTGTTCTAACTGGGTACTGCATTTGCTGTCGGCAAAAGGTTAGAATGCTGCTGAATTGTGGCCTTGTATTTTTGTTTATGTGCGTGCATGAAAAGGTCCTAGCTGTGTTAGGACAAGATCCTAGTAACTATGAAATTTTGTGCAGTGAAGTCAAGTCTTTAATTTGTTACATTCGTTATGTAAACTTAAGTCTGAGAGATTTGGCCAGCATGATCAAGCAGTTAAACCCATCTTGTCACATCCTTAACAGCTGAGCAGCTTTTCACTTGTGACGGTAGCCATGGCTGTAGCAGCTGCTGTGTATTTTTCTTATTTTGGTCCATGTTGTTAAAAGTACACCATGACCTGAGTATAAAAAGATAAACGTTTTTAACTCCCAATCCCATCTCTAAAAAGTCTTAATAAGCAAGTAGAAAACAACACCCCCATCATGTGATTGGCCGCATGCTGCAAGTGTTAGTGTTATGATTCCCTGAAACCCTCCCCATTTAATACATCAGCAGCAGATGCTCTCCAGAATGAGATGTGGGAGGAAGTCCATAAGCTAACCTCCAATGAGCACGCACACAGTGTGCAGCAGGCTGCTTATAGCATTGTGGGTGGAAATGCACCCATGTTACCCTACTGCAGCTTTACTGATGGTCATTTCCAATGGAGTGTAGTAATGTTGGGCCATTTAATTGAAAATACGTACAAACAAGTAGCCGTGGGTGAGGGGAGGGGCAAGGCCACCCTTACCCCATGCATTTCCCTTACTTTATGTAACAACCTCCAGGACGATACAACCTGGAGGCTAGTTTTGCATTTTTTGAGTGAGTAGACTATCACTTGACAGTCTCTTAGCTGTTTAACCTGCACAGACTTAATTATACAAGTCCCTCTTTAATAGTAGGCTTTACCAATTTGTTACATTAAGTGAAGTTCATAAATGCTAACAAAAACGGACCAAAATACTGTACTGATGACAGGTGTCAGATCTCTGTCAGCTACATAAATGAAAGTCCTTTACTTTGTTATGCATCTGTTTACTTTATTTATCCAGCACATTTCATTGGTTCATAGGTGTTTACTAGGCTAATGACCACAAGGGCCTTTTTAAGCCTAGCCATGCATCTCAAATCTTTCATATACTTTCACCTGACTTAGCCTAAGGTGAGAAATTATCTCACAGACCTTCATTTAATAAAACTTAACTGAAAAAAAAAATGTCAATCTGGTGTGAGTATGTTCAGGTGTAATTCACATAGCTTCATTTAGTGAGGCCAGATTGCTGTTTTGTGGATATACTGATTTGCAAGTTTTAGGTTGATCTATCGCCACTTGGTGGTCACAATATTGCAATGCAGGCAAATAATCTTCAAAATTATGTGATGAAATTAGAAAGGAAAATATTGGCTCCTGTCAGTACCTCTCAAACTGCAGATACTGAAAATCTTAAAGGCATTTGAAAAGCAGATGCATCTGACAAAAAAAAAATCTGGACATGTAGTTATAAAATTTGCCAAAAGCATGATGGGGTACTACTCAAAAACTAACATGCTTAAAACACTGAAACTGAATGATTGAATAACAGAAGCATGTTATTGTGTCTTTACTGTGAGAGAATATTGTAGAAAAAAAAATGTTCCTAGTTTTTATTAAGATTTTCTTTAAAATGAGTTTTAGTAGCACATGAAGGGGTTATGAAATTGTAGCTATTGGACGTTTGGGCAGCTTTTACCATCTCTTTCAACTTTCTGGTTTAAAAGCCGCACTTGCACTTGTTTCCCACCTTTCCTGTTACTAGCCTAGTCCAGATACAGAGTTGCTGTATCCAGGACTGTTGGTAAGCTTCTGAGCCCCGCAAGCCTTTCTGTGTTGGAGGGAAGCCTTCTAGCTTATCAGTGGGAGTGGTAAGCACTAGGCAGCCTATCTACCACAAGAGGAGTGGTTCTGGACCAGAAATTGTAGTTTATTGGCCGTTTGGGCAGTTTTTTTCCATCTCTCTCAACTTTCTGTTTTTAAAGCCCATGTTTGTGCTTGATCCCCACCTTTCTCGTAACTAGTCTAGTCCAGGTAGAGATTTGTTGTATCCAGGACTGTTTGTAAGCTTCTGAGCCCCCCAAGCCTTTGTGTTGGAGTGCAGTCTTCTAGCTCATCAGTGGGAGTGGTAAGTACTAGGTAGCCTGTCTACCACAAAAGGAGTGGTTCTTGGCCCAGGAATGGTAGTTTATTGACCATTCGGGAAGTTGTTCATCTCTTTCAACTTTCTGGTTTAAAAGACCACATCTGCGCTTGTTTCCCATCTTTCCTGTAACTAACCTACTGGAAAGCACTAGAAAGCCTTAAACTGATATAAGCCTCCTAGCTTAAAAGAGAGACTTTGGAGTGATTGAGTATCAGTTTTCTTTATTTTCTTGCTGTACTTAACTGTTTTCTGCCTAAACGCTGATTTTCCAGCACTTACTGTGATTTAAAAGCTTGTTTTTTTTCACATATTTGACTGCCTGCACTTTTAAAAAGTTGTTTTTTTGTTTAAATAAGTTGTTTAACTGTTGTAGGCTACACACTAAAGTGCGATAGCCTTTTCTGATTGCTTGTAGTCGTTTAAAGTTGTTTTAAGTGTACTTTTTACTGTTTTTGCCTTATCTTTTCAAAAAAATAAATAAATAAATGTCTTGTTTCCCACTTTTCTAAGCTAGTATAGTCCAGTTTTCAGGCTAGTGCTGAATTCAGGGCTGTGTTACAAGTTTCTGAGTTGCCCATACCTTACTTGGATAGAGGGAAGTTTCTCTGTTCACCTGTGAGAGAGGGGAACTTTGAGCAGCCATCTCTCCCTGGAGGAGTGGTTCCAGCCCAGAAGTTAGTAGTTTAAAAAATGCGTTGCACGGTTTTGTGCGCCGGGCAGCACCGGTTAGCTAAGGTTAAATTATTCCCGGCTCCACTAAGTCTCCTCTTCAGTTTTTCACTTGAAACTAGTCTAACTCTCAACCAAAGCACTCAAAAAGCATCCTACAGTCCAGCACTTGCTCAGACCTAATAGCAAGCACTAATATACCCTGACACTTGACTGCCCAGCAGGGCAAGGCTCTTTATCCACCCCTCACCAACCAAGCGACTAAGCAGCTCACCCTACTATTCAGGCATGACCAAAGGGTAACTTCAGGTGTACTCTCCAGTCCAGCTGGTGAATCTGGGTATCCTGAGGCAATGTTACAACTGCCTCATGTACACAGACAGCCCTCTCCCTCTTCTCCTACCATAAAACACTAACATATGTGAGAGATGCAATTATACAGCCAAGCTGGAGGTTAAGGTATCTCCACCCAAGACTGGAACAGACAGTCATGAGGAGAAGGTTAACACCTGCACCACACCTCCAGCCTCACATAGACCTACGAAACCAGCACTGGCAAAAAATACACATGAATACACAAAATCATACTCGGAGGCTCTAAATAAAAACCTGCAAAAGCATCAGAGAGTTCCAAAGCAGACACCCACAAAACCTGCACCTCCCGTCACAAACCAGACAACACATAAAACACAAAATCAATGTGCCGCACAATCACAGCCCTTAAGGTGAAATAACATACCTAACACACTAGTAATAGGTGACTCAATAGTCAGGCACACTGACGCTCCATTCACTAGGCTGGACAAGGAGAAGGTTACTGTTAGCTGCCTGTCGGGAGCCAGAATCCACCACATAACACAAGCACTCAGGTCACTCCAGAACAAGTACAAATATGACTCTGTCATTGTTCATGTTGGTGTGAATGACCTGAGCCGTACCTCCCCAGATTACATGAAAAAAGACATGGAAGAGCTCTCTGATCATGTAGCCCAGGTGGATATGACCCTGACCCTGACCTTGAGTAGTATCCTGCCCTCACCAAGAGTGATACCCCAGTATAAAGAAAAAAATGATCAATTTCAACAATTGGCTAAGCTTCTGGTGTCATTCAAAGGGGATCCAATGTCTGTCAGCCTGTGATGACATGCTAGACAAGCTGCGTTGCTTCGCAAGAGACGGCTTGCACCTGTCACCCCTTGGCTTTCGAATACTGACCAAGGCTCGTGCTGCCCCCATAGTGCCTTTTTTTGGCAAGGCTCAAAATTTAAACCACCTCCGTAAACAGCACTAGTAAAAAAATGAGGGTTATGCTACTCAACGCTAGGAGTTTAAATCTCAAAATGCATGCGCTCAAAGCACTCCTAAGTATGGAGAACGTCGACATCTGTGCAGTAATTGAAACCTGGTTCAAGGCTCCAGAGAGCACTCCAGCACTACTGGGCTACAACTCACACCACACATTTTGGCCACAGAACATGGACCAAAACACAAAAGGAGGGGGTGAATCCATATTCATCAAGGATACCCACACCTCCAGGTTAGTGGCGCAGCATGATTCCTATGAGATCATCCATGTGCAACTAACATCGGGCAAATCTGCAATGCAAATTGTGGCCTGCGACAGATCACTCTCCATGACCCAGGACCACCACTCCGCCTTTCTGGAGACACTGGAAAACATGAAGGTCCTACCGAACACCCTGATCTTGGGAGATTTCAATTACCCTACCATTAACTGGGAAAACTACTTGAGTACAAACTCCCAGGCTCAGCGCTTCCTGGAATTTATCATCTCAAATGCCTTGGATCAGCTGGTAAACTCCCCTACCAGAGACCACAACATATTGGACCTGGTCATCACCAGCATGGGCGACAGGTGCTCCGTACTGGAGGTCAACCCGTCACTGGTTAGATCAGACCATAAACTAATCACCCTGGATGTCCACACCCCACCACCACCCCCAACCAAGGAAACCACAATGAAAAACTTTTCTAAAGCAAACTTCACCTTACTTAAGGCAGAGGTGGTAAGTTTCACAGCCACCACGCTAAAGGATAACACTGCCCAAGATGCAGAATCCTTTACAATTGCTCTCTATGAGCACCTACAAGGATGCATGGATCATGCTATCCCTAGCAAAACCAAGACTCACTCCCCTAAGAGAAGGAAACCAGTCTGGTGGACCCCTGCCATAAACAGGTTATACAACAAAAGGAGGAAACTAGTTCAGAAAAAAAGCAAATCCCAAGAAGGAAGGACATCCCTGATCAGTATCAGTAAGAAACTAAGGTCCCTCATAAAATCGTACAAGGCTAACTTCGAAAGAAAAATAGCCAAGGATTCAAAAGATAACCACAAAGCCTTCTTTAGCTATGTCAATAATCTAAGTGGCAACTCACAGATATGCTCTGAGATAGTGCAAAATAGCACAAAATATACTGATAAACAACCACGGCGGGAACTTTTGAAAAAACCAAAACCAAGAAATAAAGAAAGTCCCAGGAGAAAGTTGCAGCTGATTTCTTTATTCACTTAAAAACACCAAATAAACGCCGTTAACACCATGCGTTTTCGTCCACTGGGTGGCATTGCACTGTTATACCAATAGAACACTAAATGAATTTAATACATACATCTCAATAGTTTTAAACATGATTATAAATGTATTTTAGGATTGGTTTTTAATCAAAATTGATATGAAATAAATGTGTTTAGAGTAAGTTATTTATGACATACACTACACAAGCATTAGAAATGGCAAAAGTTGATTTTAATTCAAGCTGTTTGGATTCCGTGGGATTGTTTTAATACTTGATTAAATTGAATGTATGAACTTTTGATTGGTTCTACACTATTTTAAATAGGGTATAAAATGTATCAGAAACCAGGTCACATGCTAAATCTGATGAAGTCTATGGGACGAAAACGCATGGTGTTAACGGCGTTTATTTGGTGTTTTTAAGTGAATAAAGAAATCAGCTGCAACTTTCTCCTGGGACTTACAAAATATACTGAACCTACTGATATTGCCAATATACTGGCAGATAGATTCAGTGCAAACTTCACCTCCCTCTCACCTTCAAAAGGGCCCACAACAGTACTGGAAAAGTGTAATGTCCCAGATATCACAGAAGCACAGGTGAAAACAGCCCTTTCAAAAGCCAAAAACACAGCATCAATGGGGCCAGATGGTGTCCCAGTCTGCGTCTTGCACAAACTACAGAATGAACCAACCCCCTACCTTAACACGCTGTTCAACCTCAGCCTTTCCACAGGCTATGAGCCCATAGAATGGCACACAGCAATGGTTATTCCGCTCCACAAAGGAGGGGCCATAACTGACCCTGGTAACTATCGCCCCATAAGCCTGACTAGCCTGGTCTGCAAGGCTATGCAGCTCATCATCATGGAACTCATTAACAAAGACATTGGGAACCTCCAAACACTTGACCCGACCCAGTTCGGCTTTATTAAGGGCAGATCATGCCTACTAAACCTGGTTGACTTCTTCGAGACAGTTACCAAGGCCATAGACGAGGGAAAGGTGGTTCACACAGCCTACCTTGATCTCGCCAAGGCATTCAACACCATTCCTCATATTATAGAAAAACTCACCAGCCTGAACATAAACCCCTACGTCACAAGATGGGTTGCCAACTGGCTTACAGACAGAACTCACATGGTAAGAATAGCGGGCTCCAGGTCTGACTCTAAACCAGTCACAAGTGGTGTCCCACAAGGCTCGGTTCTGGGACCCCTACTGTTTGGCATATATTTCTCAGACGTACAGGCAAACACAGGAGGACTATGGCTAACCAAGTTCGCCGATGACTGCAAACTGGGAGCCATAACTGACTCTCCGGCTGACACGGACATCCTCCAAAGGCCTTACTGAGACAGACACCTGGTGTCAACGTCATGACCTCAAGCTAAATGCCAAAAAATTCATAGTCATCCCGTTTGGGGAAAAACAAAACACCCACGAATACCCACGTAGGCGGCAGCCCCTTAATACAGAAGAGATAATAAGAGATCTGATGACCCAGGTAGATAGTAATCTCTCCTTTGACAATCATATTGCCAAAGTAGTTAAGAAATCCTTCTATGTGGCCCATCTAATTACTAAGGGGTTCGCATCTAGAAATAGAGAGGTTATAGTGCCCCTCTACTCGTCACTCATCAGACCCATCATAGAGTACAATGCCCCATTTGGGGTGTACCTCACAAGACACTTCCAACAGCTTGAAAGACCACAAAAGCACCTCACCAAGAGGATTACTGGCCTCAAACATATGTCCTATGCAGCCCGACTGAAAAAACTCCGGCTGTACTCAGTGGCATATCGCTTACTCAGAGGTGATCTCTGCCTGACTTACAAAGCCATGTCCGACTCAGAATTGATGGACATGCTCCACCTAAAGAAATCCAAGTCACTGCGAGCCACACGCTCTAGTTAGCTAAACCTCACCACAATAATAAATAGAACAGCTGGAGGGATGGACTCCTGTCACAGAGACTCCACATGCTTTGGAACAAAATTCCAAACTACATTAGGCAGAGCCCCTCACTAACACTCTTCAAGAGAAGCCTTGACGAGTGAATGGGTAACAGAAAATACACCCCTGGGATCACTTCATTGGCTCTGCTTGACAGAGGCTCAGTTAATTAATCAATGGGGCGGTGAAAGCCGACACACTCTGGCTAGGCTTATAAATGCCCTCGGGCAGATAACCTAGTACCTACCTATGAACCTATAAGAGATCGTTTACATTTAAACTTGGCAAAACCAAACTCAAGCCATAGCATGCAAGAAGCAGCAGGCAACGCAGTGTAATAAATAAGGAAAATGGAATATCGTCTCCAACCAATGAGGGGTGGGAGAAGGCGTGGGAGATGGAGCAAGAGCGGGAACATTCTCACAGGCCACATTTCATTGCATGCTCAGCCTGTCACATAATGCCATCATGATGAGAAAGGGAGTTTAGGCCGTGAAAAAGCCCAAGTACATTGTCAGTGTATGAGATACTGCTGGATTCAAGTTCTCCATCAGCTTCTTCCAGCCAACAGTGACTGCCTCAGCCGGGTGGGAGAAATGCTAGTGGTGCCATGAATTTCCCCATCTTCATCTCTCCTATCAGGTATTATGGGAGGGGCAGGAGTCATGGGAAGAGAAGCTGAGTAGCAGGTGCATTCAGAGAAGAAAAAAGTGCGGACACACACACATACACACACACACACACACACACACACACATATATATGTGTGTGTGTGTATGTATGTGAAGAAGTACTTTCCTGTTTTACCTAAAAATATCTACAAATTAAATTTTGTGCAGACTGTTTCTGCTGAACTGGTTTTGTGCTTACGGTAGCATACCCCCCCCCCCCCACCCCCCAAGGCTATTTAGCATTTATATGTAAGTTAGTAGAAGGACTTCAGAAATCTGTGTTGTCACAGGAATTTGTGTTTTTTTAAATTGGTCATATAGATAGATGAATATGTTCAAAACATTTGGAATTCAAAATATTTGGTTTGATAGAGGGGTCAGATATGCTAGGGTCAATTAAGAATTACCAAAGTGGAACTGTATAGTCCTGTTGCACTGAAGTATACCAGATAAGCCAAATTGGTCTTCCATTTTCATGTTATAACATTCATAAAGCACACCTGTGTAGTTAAGGTGTATCACAGCCACCGTCATTGGACATGTGTAAGGACCTTTCACTTTAAATGGGGAGTGGCAAAAATGAAGTCTGTCAGTGCATATTATGCATGTCCTATGTGGCATAACTCGGGAGTGTGAAAAGTGAAAAATGCATTGTGTATTTAAACCTGAATAAGAGGTCTGTGTTTCTAACATAACAAAGAAAGGATTTCTGGTGGCACAATAGTGCAGCATTTAGTGTTGCTGCGTCACACAGCTTCATTCTCCAGTTACCTTCTGTGCAAAGTCTGAATCCCTTACCTGTGCCCCTGTGGGTCTTCGGGGCCTTGGATTCCTTTTGCATCCCCAAGATATGCCAACTGTGAATTTGTGAGCCTTCAAACGTTTGTGTATGCCATGTATCTTTGCGTGTCCTCCAGCATAGTAGCATCCTATTTAGAATTAGTTTGTTTGCCTTATGTATACTGAATGCGTAGACAGACTCGAACTGTCCTGTAAGCCCAAAATGGTTGTGTTGTTGTCTTTCGGCTTTTCCCGGTTAGGGGTCGCCACAGCGAAACTCCGATCCACTAATGATTGGCAGTATATTTTCATGAACGCCGAGGTGCCAGCTCGACGTCCAACCTTCAACGAAGGCACGCCCATTTATGCATGTCTTTCGAACGCCCACCCAACCATGGGGAGGACATGCAGACTCCACACAGAAGGCACTCCCCGCACTCCAGCCAAGAATTGAACGGGAGAACCTCTTGCTGTGAGGCAACAATGCTACCGTACAGCTGCACCACCGCAGCAGTGAGTAAATGGTGAATGAACAAAAATGCATACATTTGTGCAGTGCCTGCAAGTAAATGTACAAAACTGACCCAGAACTGGAACTCCTCATTTACTGACAGTGTCATTGGCTTCTCCGTGGAACTCTGGGATATGTCATGCTACATTTATTTTGTGCTTGCACATTCCTGTTTCTGTTCTTCACTCCCTGTGAAATAAAGAATGCTGCTGCACACGTTTGGATTCTAGAGTTGTGTTGAGCTTAAGTATTTCTATTGCTTCCATCTAGCACAGTGACAGTTTTTCAGAGAAGCACCCCACAGATTTGTTTGTGTTGTTTTATCTTTTCCAGATGACATACATATGTCATGTCACCTTGTAAACAGTTTAAACGTTTAATATATACATTGCAGCAGGAACTTTCTCAACATTTAAAATATTCGCTCATAGTTTTGTGACTCCTAAACTATGGCTATTTGGCCACATGTCCTCTAAGATTAGCTCCATATTTTGAGTAATTTATTCTGACTGCTATGTGCACTTAATGTATAAAGTCTTGCTGAAACAGCTCTTGGAAAGTGAACTGAAATACTTAACTTTTTCCTGCAAACTTTAATTCCGGTTTCGGCCTGCAAAAGAGGTCTCCTAGTTTGCATGCAGAAAACTATGGTAGAAGTAGAAATCAGTGCAACCAGACTTTAATTTTACTGTGAAGAAAAGAGGAAAAACATAATTGTTTGGCAGTCTGCCCTCAAGATTTTGTAGAATGTTAGATGACATGTCTTGAGTCACAGCCAGGATGTTTTGAATCATAGCCCAGTTGTAGCCATTAATCAATCAGGGGAGATCTGCACAAGCAAGTTTATGGCTCCTAAATGTCTCACTGGAGTAATTTTTGTCATTTTCACTGGCCTGCAACTTACAAGTTCCCACTTTATGGCTTGAGGTTAGTACTGACATCAGATCTCTCCACCTTATTACAGCTTGTTTCTTGTGCTGAAAAACTTTAGGCTGGTTGTTTTATATGGACTGGCTTGTTAGTCAAGAGGGTCTGAGTTATCAACTGGAAGTTTTCAAGTGGAATTTGCAGCATATGATAAGAACTGTGGCATAAGAGTAAAGTTGGATGCTTACTTTATACTGTCACTATCAGTGACACTACAGTTAACACACTTGCCTTTGGTGCAGAAGACTGTGGGTTCTGTTCCCACACCAGCTAGATGGATTGCTGACACTGCAGTGCACCATAAGTGGGGTGTTGTAGAGTAAACTCTCCATTAACTGGCACCCATGGGGATTGTTAGATGACAGATAACTAGTTTCTGGTTGCTTTAGAGTTACCATTAAAAATAGGCCTGACTAACACTGTACCCTATACTATTTGTTTGGTTTTTGACTTGTTTTCATGTTGGGGAGAGAGGGACTTTATTCCTGTCTTCCTTTTTAAACCTCTAAAACTCTAAAAAAAACATAAGGAATGTTTCTGCGGGGGGGGGTTACTGCCAGCATTCCGAATCCGCTTCGGTCGACCGTTTAGAATGCCAACCTAAAATGCTGAATCCAGAATGCTGAAAAGTAAACCAAGGAGAAAATGAATATATTAACAACAGTGGTTCAATGTATTCGACATACCAAGAGGTGACGTCAGTCACCCATGCTATGCACGTTAACATACTGTTACATTTCACAGACAATGGTATGTTAATGCTACTATTTTGCAAGGGGTGGGCTCGGGGTAGGCTCACCCCCCCCCCCGCACATTAAATATACCAAAATACAGTGAGGAAATGGGCTAATTCCCTGTTCCCCCCTGAACTGCGATCTCCCAGCATGTCAAATCAGGAATGATCAAATGTAACATGTCACTCGATCATTCAAAATCGAGCAATTTTGGTTCAGTTCACAGCTGTTTTGAAAACAGTGATTCGACCAGGTGTCACTCGATACCCTGAACTTCAGAAACTTTCAGTGTAAACTGAGGAAAAGAATGTGTAACACATGAAAATTGTACTGTATTTCTTTGATTTTGTTTTTTTTTTTTTTTTGCCAGTTTCTTGAGAGTGCTGATTGTTTGAGTTCTGGTTAACTAAGAGTTTACAGTACTCCTGCGTGTGTCGTCCTTTGGATGAGACGTTAAACTGAGGTTCCATCTACTTGAGTCAGTGGTAGCTCAGGTGAATATAAAAGATCCCATGCCTGCTATCAAAAACAGTAGGGGAAGCTGGACAGACTTCAGCTGAGATCCATCTAACAGTCAAAGCCTATGGATATACAGAGTTCTCCACCAGTACCCCACCTCAAACACACCACTGCTCAGCCCTTAAAAAACTCAACTGGCTTGAACTTGCCCATCTTCTCCTGTTCAACCAACTTATACTAACACATAACATTCTTTACTACCCTGAAAAAAAAAAACTGTATTATAAAACCTAATACATCCTTACTCCAGTACTAGGGTCCTGTGCTCAAGCAATAAACCTCTCCTTCAAGTCACTACACTAAAGCCAACAATTCGACGGGAGCCTCCCTCTATTCAAACTTTATAGCTAAAAAAGGAAGACCTTTCCCACTAATATGTAAGCCACAGCATCCTTATCGCAGTTTAAGAAATCTCTAAAAACACACCTACAAGCTAAATGGATATGGAACTATAACGCCGCAGGCTAGTCTACCTCCATCCCCTTCATGCTCACCCAGGACAAATACTCTTCCCTTATTTTCAGGCAGTAGACTTCTCTTTGTCTTGCAAATCTCAGTCCTCATACCTCTCTATTCTTCTCAACAGTTAAGGCTTCTTCTAAATATAGATACTTGGTGTATTGTTTATAGTATTATAATACTATATTATACTGAATATTATTTTGATTGTACAGTTTAAGGTGTTTTCATCCCTGTACCCATATAGTGTACCATTTTTCATAGGTTCATACTAGGCTATCTGCCCTAGGGCATTTATAAGCCTAGCCAGAATGTGTTTGGCTTTCGCCACCCATTTTAAATTAATTTTGCTATGCCCTTTTTTGAGGTTAGTATACTGTGCCTCTGTCTAACACTGACACAGAAGTGATACCCGGGGTAAACCTACGATCCCCCATCCACTCATCAAGATTCCTCTTGAAGAGAGTCAATGAGGGACTCTGCCTAACCTGGACTGGGATTTATTCCAGAGTGAAGGGAGCCTCTGGGTTATGAATCTGTCCCTCCAGCATGTCCTATTTATTTCAGTGCTGAGGTTCAAGTCTCTTGAGCGCGTAGCTCGATGGGATTTGGATTTTCTGAGGTGCAGCATGTCCATTAATTCCGGGTTGGACATGGCTTTGTACGTCAGGCACAGATTGCCTCTGAGCAGGCGGTATGCCACTGAGTAGAGCTGGAGTTTCTTTAACTGGGCAGCATATGGCATCTGTTTGAGCCCTTTGATCCTCTTGGTGAGGTACTTTTGGGGTCTTTCCAGTTGCTGCAGGTGTCTGGTAAGGTGCATCCCAAAAGGGGCATTGTACTCAATTATGGGCCTGATGAGGGATGAGTAAAGAGGCACGATGACCTCCCTGATCTAGATGTGAATCCCTTCATGATTAGGTGGGCTATATAAAATGTTTTTCTAACCACTTTGGCCACGTGGTTGTCAAATGAGAGATTGCTATCAACTTGGGTCCCCAGGTCCCTAATTACTTCTTCTGTACTTAATGGATTACCACCTATGTGGTAATTTGTGGGCACTTTGTTTTTGCCAAAGGGGATGACTATACACTTTTTGGCATTTAGCTTGAGGCCATGGCTCTGGCACCAGTTGTCTGTTTCTATGTGGCCCTTTTGGAGGATGCTTGTGTCAGCTGGAGAGTCGATTATAGCGCCCAGTTTGCAGTCATCTGCGAACTTGGTCAGCCACAGTCCTTCCGTGTTGGCCTGTACCTATGAGAAATATATACCGAACAGGAGAGGTCCCAGGACTGAGCCTTGTGGGACGCCACTTGTAACTGGTTTGGAGTCTGACATGGCTCCAGCAATTCTAACCATGTGGGTTCTGTCCTTGAGCCAGTTTGCAACCCATATAGTGACATAGGGGTTTATATTTAAGCTGGTGAGCTTATCTATAATGCCCAAGTGGGGTATTGTATCGAAGGCTTTTGCGAGGTCCAGGTAGGCTGTGTGGACCACCTTCCCCTCGTCAATGGCCTTGGTGACTGTTTCAAAGAAATCAACCAGGTTTAAGAGGCAGGATCTGCCCTTAACAAAGCCAAACTGGGTAGGATCCAGTGTCTGTAGGTCCCCAATATCTTTTTTTATGAGGTCCATGATGATCCTTTCCATAGCTTTGCAGACCAAGCTAGTCAGGCTTATGGGGTGATAGTTTCCAGGATTCGTTGATCCAGGGCGTTGGAATTTATGAATTCCAAGAACCGTTGGGAAAAGGAGTTGGTACCCGAGTAGTTTTCCCAATTAATGGCAGGGTAGTTGAAATCACCTAGTATTAGGGTGTTTGGTTGTATCTTAATATTTTCCAGTATGTTTAGGAAGGTGTAGTGAGAATCTTGGGGTATGGTGGGAGATCTGTCGCAAGCTACAATTTGGATTGCAGTCTTACCTAGTGTTAGTTGCACCTGGAGAATTTCAGATGCATTGTGTTGGGCAACTAGCCTGGAGGTGTGAATATGGACACTCCTCCACCTTTAGTGTTTCAGTCTTGGTTTTGTGGCCGAAAAGTGTGTTAAGAATTGTAGCCTGGTATTGCAGGGGTGGTCTCTGGAGCCTTGAACCAGGTCTCAGTCACTGCACAGATATCGATGTTCTCCATTTTTAGGAGTGCCCCGAGAGACTGCATTTTGATGTTTAGACTTCTAGCATTGAGTAGCATTACCTTCAGATTTTGCATGCTTGTATCCGTTACGGTGGTGGTTTTATTCTTTGAACCTTGCCAAAAAAGGCACTATAGGGGTGGCAAGAGCTTTAGCCAGAAACCTGAATCCCAGGGGTGACAGGTGCAGACCATCTCTGGCAAAGCATCGTGGTTTGTCAATCATGTCTTCCCAGGCAGACAAATACTGGATCCCCTTTGAATGACACCAGAAGCTTAGCCAATTGTTAAAGTCAATCATTTTGTCCTTATACTGTGGTATCATTCTGGGAGAAGGCAGGATGCTACTCAGGGCTAGGGTCATACCTGCCTGGGTCACATGATCCAAGAGCTCTTCCATGTCTCTTTTCATGTAGTCCAGGGAGGTACGTCTCAAGTCATTCACTTCAGCATGGACAATGACAGAGTCATATTTGTACTTGCTGTGGAGTGACTTGAGTGCATGCGTTATGTGGCAGATCCTGGCACCCGACAGGCAGCTGACTGTAATTTTCTCCTTGTTCAGCCTGGTGAGTGGGACATCAGTGTGCCTGACTATAGAGTCACCTATGACTAAAGTGTTGGGTACATTGTCTTTGAAATATTGTAGTAGGCGATGGTCTGTGTTTATAGGTATTCATTAACTTGTATTTTGTTTAAAAGAATGCCTTCCAGCCTCCTAGACTAAACCGAATGCTTATATCATTATTTCTTATAAAAATACAAATGAAGCAATGACAAGAATGTTTGTCCATTTAGTGTGTCTGTCTGTGTATGTGCTTATACAAGAAGTCTGTGCATTCAGCATAATAATTTAATGATTTGCCTCCCACCAGTGAGTCTGAAGATTAGAAATTTGGTAAGTCCAACATGCTGCCCATACAAATCACAATGACCAGACCTACAGTGTGCTACTGACCCTGAAGCAGACAGAGCCAGGTGCTTGATGTGAAGGTTATTCTTGCCAGTCCCTTCTGTTGAAACACTGCCTGTTTGCAGCAGAAGTCACTATAATAAGGAAAGGGCCCTCAGTTAATGATATGAAGTTTTTGCTGGTTCTGTGGAACAGAGAACTGCAGCTCTGATTGTATGATTGCAGCAATAGTAACCAGGCTTCAAGCAGCAGCTCACAGCTGGTGGGAACTAACTGGGGGAGACAGGAGATCATATCTAATGCCTCAAAATGATCGTTGCATGTTGATTGTCGCAGTAGAAGTGACATCTGGCAGAGCCTTAGCTGGCTTATCTAGTGTCCACAGCTGGTTGCCAGTCTCACACCCCATCTCACCTCTTCATTTGAAGAGCTAAAAAAAAAAACACAGACCCTTTCCCCACCACCTCTCCTCTTCAATTTTACAGCAAAGGAAAAAAAAAAACTTTTGGTCTTTTTTTTAAACCGTAACAAGCTGTTTGCTACATTTGTAGCAATCTGATTCCTACAACTTACCATACACAAAGCATTGATGCATTGAACTGACTTACTGTAGAAGAGTGCTGGAGTTACACTTCATGATTAGACTCCCCACACCTTGTGGCCAGAGTGTTTGCCCCCCCTTTTCCCCACCCTTGCTACACCTCTGACATCTGATGAGCACTAGAGGAAAGGACTCCCAAAACTGAAGAGATTCCAGGGGCACAGTTTAGCAGCAGCAGAGTGTTCACATGTGCATGTGAAGTCACACCTGCTTGTTGCATGTAAATGCCAGCATGGTGTGCATTGTGTGCACCGTGATGTCCAGATTCACTAAGAACAGGAATACTAGATGCACGGACAAAATCTTCAGCAGTCATCTGGGAGGGCCTAATGACCAGTGACTCTCTTTTTGTTTATTAGCATTTGCTTACTGGAAAGGTTCAAGTGGGAAGAAAAAAAACTTTTCAGAGAAGACCCAGAGAGGATGCTCTACTGAAATTACAAATAAAACATGAATTCATAATGGATGGCTTTCAGTGCACAGTTACAATGCTTATACATGTGAAAAAAACTGACTCTTGCTTCATGTTTCTTGAAAATCCATCCATCCACAACTCCTTTTCCCATTTTTTTTCACTTAGGATGAGGGTGTCACTTCAACAGTTACAGTCATCCAGAGACAAGGTTCACACTGAAGGGTGGCTAGCCCTTTGCCAAGGTTCACACTGCAGGGTGGCTAGCCCTTTGCCAAGGTTCACACTGCAGGGTGGCTAGCCCTTTGCCAAGGTTCACACTGCAGGGTGGCTAGCCCTTTGCCAAGGTTCACACTGCAGGGTGGCTAGCCCTTTGCCAAGGTTCACACTGCAGGGTGGCTAGCCCTTTGCCAAGGTTCACACTGAAGGGTGGCTAGCCCTTTGCCAAGGTTCACACTGCAGGGTGGCTAGCCCTTTGCCAAGGTTCACACTGCAGGCTGGCTAGCCCTTTGCCAAGGTTCACACTGCAGGGTGGCTAGCCCTTTGCCAAGGTTCACACTGCAGGGTGGCTAGCCCTTTGCCAAGGTTCACACTGCAGGGTGGCTAGCCCTTTGCCAAGGTTCACACTGCAGGGTGGCTAGCCCTTTGCCAAGGTTCACACTGCAGGGTGGCTAGCCCTTTGCCAAGGTTCACACTGCAGGGTGGCTAGCCCTTTGCCAAGGTTCACACTGCAGGGTGGCTAGCCCTTTGCCAAGGTTCACACTGCAGGGTGGCTAGCCCTTTGCCAAGGTTCACACTGCAGGGTGGCTAGCCCTTTGCCAAGGTTCACACTGCAGGGTGGCTAGCCCTTTGCCAAGGTTCACACTGCAGGGTGGCTAGCCCTTTGCCAAGGTTCACACTGCAGGGTGGCTAGCCCTTTGCCAAGGTTCACACTGCAGGGTGGCTAGCCCTTTGCCAAGGTTCACACTGCAGGGTGGCTAGCCCTTTGCCAAGGTTCACACTGCAGGGTGGCTAGCCCTTTGCCAAGGTTCACACTGCAGGGTGGCTAGCCCTTTGCCAAGGTTCACACTGCAGGGTGGCTAGCCCTTTGCCAAGGTTCACACTGCAGGGTGGCTAGCCCTTTGCCAAGGTTCACACTGCAGGGTGGCTAGCCCTTTGCCAAGGTTCACACTGAAGGGTGGCTAGCCCTTTGCCAAGGTTCACACTGCAGGGTGGCTAGCCCTTTGCCAAGGTTCACACTGCAGGATGGCTAGCCCTTTGCAAAGGTTCACACTGCAGGATGGCTAGCCCTTTGCCAAGGTTCACACTGCAGGGTGGCTAGCCCTTTGCCAAGGTTCACACTGCAGGGTGGCTAGCCCTTTGCCAAGGTTCACACTGCAGGGTGGCTAGCCCTTTGCCAAGGTTCACACTGAAGGGTGGCTAGCCCTTTTCCATTTCTTGAAAATAAGATGTGAGCAATGAAAATGTATGCCACCTGTAAAGATGAGACACCTGATAAGTGATATGGACATAGTGCCACGTGGGATGGAGAATGAATGATTTATTTGAAGGCCAGAAAAGCTAGGTAATTGGGCAGATGGGAAATAGAGGAAAAGTGCAACTGAATTGCATCTTTAATGTACCAGCAGCAGAATATGCTTGTTGTATTTGCAGTGTAATATAGTTCCGTAGTTTTCAAACTTGGATATATCACTGTTACTGCAGATATTTTTCCTTTTAGGTTTTGCTGTATGATTAACAAATAGTGAACCATATAAGCACTTGCTACACTTTCATAAAAGAAACACAGAAAAAGACTGCAGTCTCTGTCCAGTTCCACACAGTATAGCAAATGTTGACAAATATGACATTTATAGATGAGAAACGGATGCTAATGGCCCTAGAAAGTAGTACATATCTAAGTGTCATAAGCCATTTTCATATGTAGAAATGGTCCTTTGGAGTAGCCTACCCACATATTTACATGATAGACAGATAAAGACCTGACTGTGACCCAAAATGTCGCAGGTTCGGTTAGCATCTGAGGAATCTGCTGTAGTCGGCATGGTGTGCCCATCCTGGGAGGGGCTGTTTGAGTCATGAGATGCCTTAACACGCACCCCCATTAAGATAAGGGTGGTGGAGCACAGAACCTCACTGGGGACATGTATTTGGCTCACCAAGCTAAGAACATGGTAACTGTCATTACAGGTATACAGAAATGTGCATCACATCTGGAAGATATATTGCCCCCTCCCCAAAGAAGACCTAGGACAGATGTCCCTGGCAAGAAGAGGGGTTAAGGCTATAATAGTGATGCTGGGAGGCTAGCAAGGGCACTAATCTTCTTTATGGCTGCCTGGATGTTAACCCTGTCAGATGACTCTTGTTTCTAGAATGGAGGAACAAGTAGTCCCACATCTGATAGGGAGGGGGTAGCCAAATGACTGACGGGCACAAAATTAAAACGCACTTAGGAAAAAAACGTCATTTGAAACTATAGGTATGTTCTCAGGTACTGTCCTGTGGGTGCCAGTGGTTACTGGCTTGCATTCCAAGTTGTATACAACTTTACAGTGTACAAATGAAGGCTATGGGAAATGAACCTAAGTCTCGATGGTGTAATTAATTCACATTTGATACTTTATCAGTTAAACACAGTAGTATTTTTGTGATGGTGGTGGATGATCCATAAAGGGAAACTTTAATAGAACAACTACTATTTATATCAAAGTTTCAGTTCATTATTCAAGTCTCCTCTCTGTTAAGACTGAAGATAACTGCCGTTTATTTTTTTAACTTATGCTGCTAGTTTTGATTCTCCTTAACAGGTTTACAAGCGTAACAAGGTATAACATTTGGACAGTTTATGATGCTTTATCCATATTCGAGCTATGTAAGTTCTGCATGTTTTTGCATATTTGCAGTGCAGTAACTACTCAGGGGATGCATTTTGCTTCCTCGCAGCACACTTGAGAGTCCAAGCCCCGAGTATCATAGTGCACCAATCATAGGCAGTTCTCAGCTTTCTGCCAACATGGAGCCTGCTTTGGTGCTATTCTAATTTATGTTAATGCAGTTGCAATCTGTTTACAGAATGATGAAGTAGTTCTCTCAACAGTTCTACAGTGTTTACCTCACTAGCTTGAAAGAAAGCATGTGGTGCATGTTAACATAGTTTTTAAACTCATTTACATAAACAAGCCTATTTGTGATGAGATGTTTGTTTTCATCTTTCTAGCCTGCAGAGTACGTGTCACAGGAACAGGCACCTGGCACCATCAAGAGGCCTAAAACACCAGTTTCAAATGACCTGTCTGACATTGACACAAAGACCAACTGGACCAAGTCACTCCCATTACCAACACCTGAGGAGAGAATGCGACAACAAGCACAGGCGGTCCCGGCTGAAGTAGTTCCTATTGATGTGTCTGGTATGCTTTGAACTTCATGCCTCCCACAAAGTTGATTGTTTCTTTTTAATTCTGTAAATGGATATGAACAAGTGATGGCTGACTAATCGGAATCCTGTGCTAAGGCATTTTGTATATGCGTGTGTGTATATGTATAAATACGTGTGTGTCTGTGTGTGTTGTGTGTCTGTGTCTGTGTCTGTGTGTGTGTCTGTGTGCCCAGTGAAACCATCATACTATGAGAGGGCCAATCACTTCTTTTTCTTCATTTGTTGGGCATTTGGATAATCTGTTTAAAGGGAAAGAGATGAAGCACAGAGCAGTTATAATTGTGACAAATCTAAGACCATGACACAGTCATATTAAGAAAACCGTAACTATTCATTTTTTGGATTCATGACAATTTGTGTTTTATTTGTTTGAGCACTATCAGATGTGAAAAATTAACTAAAATAAAGTGTTAGATCAGTGAGTAACTAAGTTTGAGTACTTGCTTGAGATAGTGGTTTCTGTTTCTACAGTTGTAGTTGCAGACAATAAAGTGCCTGTATGTTGGCACACATTACATTGTAAGTGTTTTTTTTACCAGTTTAGAACATACACAGTACAAATGACTTTGTGAATGATAGTTGACAGATGGCTGATAACGCCATTGATGCATGTTAGGACTGGAGAGGGAGATGAGCTTGTAGATATGAAGGTTGTCTTCAGGCACTTTTCATAGGATCATAGGAGGTTACTAGGCTATTGGCCCTGAGGCCCTTATAAGCCTAGCCAAGAGTTTAGCCCATGTTTAGACAAGTCAGCACCTAAAGTCCCTGTCTAGCAGGGACACAGGTGGAATCCCAGGGGTGAATTTTCTTTTTCCCTTCCAGTTTTCCTGGTTGTGCTTAAAATGGGATAATGAGGTACTCTGCTTGATGTGGAGAGGGAGTCTGTTCCACAGAAGGAAGAGTCTCTGGGATATAAATCTGTCCCACCAATAAGTCTTATTGATGTCACAGACCAGGTTGAGGCTGAGCGTGTGGGTTACTCAAGTGGAGCTTGACTTGTGGATATGCAGCAGTCCTATCAGGGCAGGGTCTGAGATTGCTCTGTATGCCAGACAGAGGTCACCTCTGAGGACTCTGTAGGAGACTGAGTAAAGGGACAGGGCTTTTAGCCTATCTCTGTAGGGTAGATGTATGAGGCCCTGGATTCTCCTGGTGAGGAATCTCTGTGGTCTCTCCAGCTGCTGCATGTGCTTTGTGAGGTACATGCTAAAGGGGGCATTGTACTCAATAATTGGCCTTATAGGGGAAGACTACAGGGATGTTATGACCTCTTTGTCCCTGGATGAGATACCCTTACTTATGACGTGGGCCATTTAGAAAGCTTTCCGTACAACAGAAGCAATGTGGTGGTCAAAAGTCAGGTTGCTATCAATCTGGGTGCCCAAATCCCTTACTACTGGTTGTATATTTAGGACGTTGTTATTAATGTGGTAATGTGTGGGGACATCACTCTCCCCAAAGGGGATGATCATTTTTTGGCATTCAGCTTGAGATCATGTTTCTGGCACCAGTCATTTGTTTGTGTGAGACCCTCTTGGAGGACGTCCACATCACTTGGGGAATTGATGACTGTGCCCAGCTTGCAGTTATCTGCAGACTTGGTCAGCCATAGCCCACTGATTTTGACCTGCACTTCAGAGAAGTATATCCTGAATAACAGAGGCCCCAAGACCGATACTTGGGGTACGCCACTCATTACGGGTCTACTGCTTGAGGTGGCTTCCCCTATTTTGATTAGGTAGGTTCTAATTAGTGAGCCAGTTTGCTACCCATCTGATAACATATAGATTGATGCCTAGTTGAGAGAGCTCATCTACTATGCCCGACTGGGGAATAGTGTCGAAGGCTTTGGCCAGGTCAAGGTAGGCAGTGTACACCATCTTCCCCTCATCCATGGCTTTGGTGACTGTCTCAAAGAAGTTGACCAGATTTACCAGACATGACCTCCCCTTGACAAAGCCAAACTGTGTGGGGTCGAGTGTTTGGAGGTTGCCAATGTTCCTGTTAATGAGGTCCATGATAATCTGTTCCATGGCCTTGCAGGTCAGGTTAGATAGGCTGCTGGGTCTGTAATTTCCTGGATTGGTGGACACTCTACCTTTGTGTAAAGGGATGACAGTGGCTGTCCTTTCCTCAGCTGGTACAAATCTGGTACTCAGGTTTTGGTTGAATAGGGTGCTGCAAGTTCATGTAGGATGCAGCGTGGGATGTTATTGACATTTAAATCTTGATAAGTGCATATTTCGGTATGGGGATAAGAATATATTTGTCATTAGTCAGATGGTTTTCATGAGTAAAAAGCCAGGTTGTTTGTATGCAAAACTGCTTAGTCACCTTTTCTGTATGGTTGGCAAAGTACAGATCCAGAGCGCATTAGATACCAGTGTATCTGAAGTTAGAGACCTGTCGAACTGGCAAGGTCAGTGGGTCAGTATATCCAGTGCAGTACTGTTAGCCAGATTCTTGGGTATGTCAGGGAGCATTGTACATATTTATTTATGGTAATTTGCAGTTTTGCATTGCATTTGTTTGATGACATAATAGTCAGTTAGCCTGGTTAGTCTGTCCTTTATGTACAGTTAACATTCTCTCTCTTCCCCTTCCTGCTCTTCTATTCCTTACCTTTTCTCAGCTCATCCTGCCCCATTGCCTTTACACCACCCATTCTGTATTCTTTCTTTTGAGTCTACATCCCTATTTGTGAAGAAGTGCTTTCACAGATTCAGGGAATAGTTGGCCCTTCAGTCCGCTATGTGTTCCCCCTCCTCCCCTTACTTCCTCTACAAGGTGACCTTTTTGTATCTCTCTCAAATGATGTTGTACACATGTATCACTGTCTCTATTGGTCCATAGTCATATGAGCTCAGTGCCCCCTAATTTTTGATCATACCCCTTTGGCTTCATCCCACGTATCCTTCTAGTGACTGTTCTCTAATATTTAGTAGCATAATGACCCTTTCCTTATTTGGCCACCAGAACTGCACACAGTAAGGGTAGCTGACCTGGGCCTGGCTGAATAGGAATATTATTTCTTCTTTGCTTTTAGAGTCTTTTCCTCTGAGAGTACACCTCAGTGTTCCAGTAACTCCTGGCAAAGTTCTGCTGCTCATGGTAGTCCAGGTGTTATTAAACATTCCCTGATTCTGTTCCTACTATGTCATCACACCAGGGTTGCTATGGCCCAAGTGCAGTTCTTCTACATTTTCTCAACTTGGCCAAGGCTTTTAACAATATTCCCAATGCAGGTATTATTGAAATGTTAGGCAAGTTTAATGTAAAACTCCACACTGTCTGTTGGATTGCAAATTGGCTGTCCATTAGATCCCGTTGCATTGTAAATTGGATGCCCATTAAATCCCAAGTTGTGAAAGTTGCTGGTTCCCTCTTGGAATATAGATTTGTAACTAGTGGCATTCCACAGGGATCAGTCCTGGGTCCACTCCTGCTAACCATTTATTTTGCAGTCAGTATCCCAGAAGTGTGGTTGACCAAGATTGCTGATTACTGCAAACTGGACATTGTTATCCACTCATCCACTGATACAAAACAGTTCCAGCAAGGGCTGGGGTGTGCACATACATGGTTATTAAAATGGTCTCAATCTAAAAGAAAAGCATTTGGCAGAAAGGTTGTTCTCACCTCATATGTTTCATATGGTATTCTTCTTCAGACAGATACAGTCATAAAAAAATGAGGTATTTAATATGTGGATACTCGCCTGTCATTCAGTCATTGTTACCACCACAGTTAGTAAATTTTTTATATTTGGCCCAGTTTATTTCAAAGGGAATGTCTTGAATATCCAAAGAATTCATCCTACAATGGTACACTTCATAGGTTGGTACTAGGCTGTCAGCCCTAGAGCCTGTATAAGCCTAGCCATAACAATTCCCTGGCTGTTTCTTCCCACACTATTTACTTCCTTGGACCCCTGTCTAACAGGGCAACTGATGTGATCCCCGGGGTGAATTTCCTTTCTCCCATCCAATCGTCAAGGTTCCTTTTGAAGAGGGCCAAAGAGGCACTCTGCTTGACATGTATGGGCAATTCCAGAGTCTGGGGAGTCTCTGGGTCAGGAACCTATCCCTCCAGCATGTTTTGTTTATTGTGATGACAAGGTTTAGATACCTGGAGCATGTGGCTCTGAGGGATTGGGATTTCTTTAAGTGTAGCAGGTCCAGCAGCTCTGGGTTTGACATGGCCTTGTATGTTAAGCAGAGATCGCCTCTGAGTAGACGATATGTGACAGTGTATAGCTGGAGTTTTTTAAGGCGGTCAGCGTAGGGCATCTGCTTTAGGCCTGTGATTCTTTTAGTGAGGTATTTCTGTGGCCTTTCCAGTTATTGCAGATGTCTTGAGAGGTGCATACCAAATGGGGAGTTGTATTCTATAATGGGCCTTATCAGACCCATCACTGAATACAGTGTTGTCTTTGTTATATACAAATTCAAGAATATTGCTCCACTGGAAAGGCCCAAAGATTTCTAACCAAGAAAATTAAAAATCTTAAATCCTTCCACTACCCCAGTAGATCAACACAACTGTCCTTATACTCAGTAGCCTACAGGTTGCTGCATGGTGACCTGTCTCTCATTTTTTGAGCTATGAAAAACCCTGCCCTGGTTCACCTCCTGTTCCTTCACAAATCAATTGCTGTACAAACACCTGACTAAGGACATAAATCTGCACCAACAGATAAACAAGACTCTGTGGAGAGAGAGAGATTCCTAATTCAAAGTATTCCTAGCCTATGGAGTAAGTTACCACTGCAAGTCAAACAAAGTACTGTCTTGGCTACCTTTAAGGTTATTTTTGATAAATGGATGGGTAGATACAAAGTTTCACCAGAGTTATAATGCATGGCCCTGCTTAATTTGGGAGATGAGCACTGTTAAGTGCTTGAAAAGGGTGCTAAGAACTTTTACATTTGTCTGCTTAAGGGTGTAATGGCGTAGCATCTTACAGGCCCAGTAATCTGTTGCCTAGTATGCTGCTGTTAGTTCCTGTTTCTCTGTACTGAACCTTAATTGATGTCTTTTTGTCTAACTGGTCAGTCTTTCCATGTCCTTCCATAGACTTTTCCCCCATTAGAATTCCTCCAGTATTGCATTTATTTTATCATCAGAGGAGGAGAAGTTGATGTTAGTCTCTTTTCCCCTCCTATACATCTCTAATGAACACATTGAAGACCTACTTACTGAACCCAAGACAAGACCCTTCCTTATCCCACTAGTGCTTCAAATTATTCCACTATCATTCCTTCCTTCACAACCCTTTGTGTTCTGCTCCTCAGCCATACTGCAGTCCAGCTCCTCAGTGTTGGTCTTAACCCCCATCCTCTACAGTATTCATAGCAGGTTCATCTACAGAATTCAGCCAGGGACCTTAGTGAAATCCATGTAGAACACGTACACAGGCATCCCCCTGTGAAGCACTCCTTTAACCCAGTTTTTAGACTGGTTCAGGTACTAATGACAACTCCTTCTGGCCATAAACTTATATTCCTTTTTTGTGATCAGGAAAGCAGTCAGCCTGTCAATAAGGATTTTCACTTGAGTTATCTTGCTACAACTGTTAGAATAGCAGGCCTGTAATCCTGTTTTTCCTGCTGCTCCTTGTACAGGGATGCCACTGCTGTGGTCTTCCAGTCCTTGGTCACTTCTGTACTGACCAGTTATCTCTTGATTTCCTTCCAGGGTATGGCCAGCACACTGACTAGATTCCTGGGGATACTAGGGGAGAGCCTGTTTGGTCATTGTGTTTTATTATTCTCTGTGACAATGCGTTCATTTTGTCACTCCTCCTTTCTGTTATGGTGTTTGCACACTCTGCTGTAGTTCCCTCTCAGCACTGCACTTTCCTTTCCTTTTTCTTCATGAAGACCAGAGCTGAGTAATCATTTGCTTCCTCCATTTTTCTCTCTGTCTTCTATGAATTCCCTTTCATCCTTAATCAGCCATCTCAGCCTGCAGTGTCTGGCCTTCCTTTCCTGTTTTCTGAAGTTGGCATAAACATTTATTTTCTTTTTGTTGAGCCCCTTTTGACTTTTTCGTCTTCTGTCATCACTTCTTTTAAATGTGTTTTACTTGACTTTCTGTCTTATGGCACCCTTCCCTTCCACCTTTTGCATACTTTCTCTCTTACCTTAACTATTAGCTTCACGTTTCAATGTGGCCACATTGACATGTTTCTCTTTTTCTCAAACCCATATTTATAGCCCTAATTATTTTTCATCCCGATCCTTTTCCTTAAATTATTTAACTTGTTTATAGTATCCCTTCAGTACATTAATGCATATCAAAGGGAAAATTATTAAGTCACACATTTGTAGTCAAGATACATTTCCTCATAAATGTATTTGTGCTGTGTTGCTTGCCTTAGTGTTTTGGTAATAGTTCTGTCAAGTATGTGATCACTAAATCTCAGGAAAAGGTATGAATATGCACTTTATTTTGAACAGCATTTTGCTTTTTTTTCAAGTTATGTGATCTTGAAGTTAATGTAACTATATGTGTATGTGTGTGTGTATATATATATATATATATATATATATATATATATATATATATATATATAGGGATATAGGTACAAAATACTTTTATGTGTAATCTTTTTTCTTCTTCTTTTAGCCAGTTTACTTTTCATGGTAACAGTGTCAGTGTGTTTAATTTTTTTGTTTTGTGTTTCTTTATGATATAATGGATGCATTGCTCAGGCCCTCAGTTTGCTTCAGCCCCCAAACTCATCTTTGACCTTTACCCTAGTGAAGCATAGTCCACTACCTTGAAATCTCTCATCACCGTCTTTGGTTTCTTTTCCTTCCCTCACTGTAAACCACACAGTGGCAAGACCAGCACTGGGTAGTGGTGCTTTCACTTGCACATCCCTGACCTCATCTGTCTTGGTTATTTTTATTTTATTTTATATTTGTTAACAGGGAGTGTCTGACTGAGCCGAAAAGGCCCTTTTTCAGCAGAGGCCCGGGGAGAAAAGCTCCACAAAGAAAAATTACATACACATTTAGTTATTTAGACATGATCAGTATACACACAAATTACAAGAGACATGTTTTTGCAGTGGTATGCGGCACATAAACAGTTACAGTGGAGAGAACAAACAAAAAAATATTAATTTTAAAAGTAAAGGTAATTAATAGATTTGTGGTGTACAGCTGAAATTTGGAATATAGGTAGAATACATACGTAGTACACAGGTACAGTACATACATTGTAGATTAGCCAGTGTTTGTGAGTAAGATTGAAAACTATTATCAAGTAAGTGCTCTAGATTTAGTATGTATATGTTATCCGCTTTCACTAACCTGGGGAGCAGTCATTGCACTGACAACTTTGCTTGAGATGTTGCCTGATGAGGTCTTTAAAGGAGGCTTTGGATGATGTGTTTTGTATGCTAGTGGGGAAAGAGTTCCATTTTTAGCTACTGAACTACTATATAGTGCATCTCCAAAGCTATTGTAGCTGTTAGTGAATTCTAGTAGTAGTTTGCTTGATGATCTAAGAGGCCTTTTGGCTGAGTGATGTTCTACTAGGTATTTGAGGGAAGTCACTTATTGGGGAGGTAATAGATAGAATGACAGAGGCAGAGCTGATTGTAGGTTAGGAGGTTGGGCAGTTCAAGCCAGTGGAGCTGTCTCAAAGCAGTACAGTGATGAGTTCTATATGAGCAATTTGCAGCAAAGCGGGCAATTCTGTTATAGCAGGCTTCCATTTTGCTTAGTTCAGTTTTGTTGAGATTGGTCAGAATGGGAGATGCATAGAGTAGGGTGGATAGAAGTTGGGAGCGAGCAATGGCTCATCTTGTGTTATTGGTAAGAAATGGTTTGATACGGTAGAGTGACCCCAGTTTGGCATGTACTTTTTTAATAGTTAAGTTGAGATGACTATCAAATTTTAGGTGGGAGTCTATGGTTATTCCCAATAGCTTAGCCTATGCCACTGGAGCAATTGGAGTAGCATTTGTGGAGTAGATAGTGAATTGACTGTTAGTGTTTTTGTTAGAACTGGTTATAATCATAAGATGAGTTTTCTTTGGATTGAGGATAAGTTGGGCTTTGGTAAGGTAGTTTTCAACGTCAGAGAATGCTAGTTGAGTTGTTTGCAGGAGGGTGGGAATGTTTTGTGCAGCACAGATTAAGGTAGTGTCATCTGCATACTGAATTATAGATGCATGCTGTGTGGATTTATGGAGGTCATTTGTGAAGACTGTGAATAGTAGTGGTCCTAAGATAGAACCCTGTGGGACTCCTATAGTTATGGGCAGCTGAGGAGAGAGAATTTTCCCATTTCACAGCTTGGTACCTGTCAGTTAAGTAGCTTTGGAACCAGGTAAGAGTGGAATTTGATAGATGATATTAGTTTAGTTTGTTTAGCAGGATTTGGTGTGAGACTGTGTCAAATGCTTTTGACATATCCAAAAAAAGAGTTGACACTTGTAGGCTTTCATTTTTGAGACGGTTTACTGTGTCTGTGAAGTAGAGGAGGGCTGTAGTGGTACTATGGGCAGGTCTGAAACCATGCTGAGTAGGTGACAGGATGTTGCTGTCTAGGAGATAGTTTAGCATCTGGGTATGGATGCATTTTTCTAGGATTTTGGCCAGGGGGGAGAGTAAAGCATAGTCCTTAATCCTGTGGTTAATCCTGTACCCAGAACTGTACCCTTTATGGTATATTCCTGCAGAAGCTGACTGAACCCATTGTAATCCAGTGGGTTATTCACCTTTCACTCTATTTCTGCCCTGACTCACAGCATCTCCCAGTCTGCTTCTGACAGCTTTAGAACACCCATGAGCAGTGACACCAAGTTTTGTTTTTTTTCTTAGGAAATACTGGTAAATTCCATTTTTCTGACCATCTGAGAATTGAAAAATCATGGCATTTCACAGAATTTGTCAATGCAAGGCATTGAACCAATTCACTACAAGATGTATTTCTGCACAATTTATTGTTTGTAATATTGCCACCTTGCATTATTGAGTACTCTTTGCCTACAATCTATTTTAGTTTTCAAAATATATAGATACTGATAAAAGTTATATTGAAATTACATTTAAAAATCACGTGTAAAATTCCCAGATTTCCCCTCACAAAAACAGAATTTCATTTTTTGAAAACCAAACACCAGTGCCTCTGTTCATGAATGGAACCCTTTTCCTGCACTCACTTTATTCTGTTTCCCTAATCTGTCATCCTGCTACCTTTGTTTGCATGGGCCCACTACACTATGTTTATCCAGTAGTGGTTCCTCCTCTTTCCTCTGACCCTCACAACTCCCTCCCCTTAACGAGATAGGATTCCTCCTACTCTTTGACTTCACATTTGGTACTTTTCTTGCAAAGACCACCATTCCCCCATCTCTGCCTTTTCTGTCATGTATTAATTTGCATGCTTTTGTACTCATTTAATTTGACTATTTGATGGCATCACAGCAGCTTTTAAGATCTGCTGTATTTTGGTGGCAATTGCATTTTATTTTTCGTAAATAAGGAACTCATATTTAGGGGGCGGTTTTACTTTTGATAAACCACAATAGCAAAAGTACATGTCTGAAGCATGGTAGATCATTTGTGCGTTAGTAGTAGTTAATAATGCAGGGAGGTTACATGCCTGCCTGCTTTTAATTTCAAAAGTAAGGTTTTCAATTAGGTTTAGCAGTAGTGAAATGTCATCAGTCTTATTTTAAAGTAGAGATGACACACGTACACATCTCCTTAGGTTACATACAGAGCAAATTTAATGAGGAAAGGTTTTACAGTTTTTCAAACAGTTTGTAGTCCGATGTCATAAAAGTGCATACAGGATAGTCTGAAAGAGTGCATTTGATAAGGGTTTGGGAATATTTTACTTAGTGGAGTCTGACCCAGCTGTAATTGCACATTGACTGAAAAAACACAGATGACAGAAAACTTGTTAAGGAAGGTTCCTCCATTTCTGCTGAGATGGAGGAACCCCTGATTTATCATATTAAGTAGGTTGGCAGAGGGAGCACAGCCCGCTTCTTGGGGGGGGGGGTTACTCCCTTAGAAAGACGTCATGTCTGTTTTGTTGCTGACTGTTTTCAGCTGAGGTGTACTTTTGACTGGGTGTACTGTTGATCAGGGGGGATTTGTGGTCATTTTAATTGTGGGTAACTTTTGACATGTTGAGGCTAAATAAAATGCATAGACCTATATGTATGCTTGATTTTATTTTAGTTAATATTAGTACTGTTATTATTTTTCTTCTTATTTATTTATTTGCTAATCACATTAACCTCTGCTGGGACTGAAATGAATACCTCACAGAGGTTGAAGCTTACTTTCAGACATTCAACAAACATTACATGTTTAAATGGACCTAGGTGACAGTTTCTTCTGCTGTAAGTTCTGGTCCAACTTTGCTACCTCAGAATTTCACTGGTCTTTATCCAGTACAGTATTATATTGGGTAGGAGTGTTCATTACAGCAAGCAGATGTGAATAACAATCATGGGTTAAAGTACCATCATTTCATTTGTCATTTTTTATTTGTTGTCCTGGTCAACCTGCATAAATCATTTTGTGTTTTGTTTGACATTTATTGGTTTCATAGACACTAACATAGTATTTTTTGTTGTTGTCACTTGAAATGTGTGTGATAGTAAGTGCATGTTAACATTGCTTTGCTTGTTCTGATACCTCACATTAGGGGAAACTTTTGACCGTCAAGCCAACATACGGCGGTCTCTAATACACACAGACAAAGTGGTCAGACGGCCGAAGAAAATCAAAAGGAGAAAGACAATTACAGGTGTCCCAGACAACATCCAAAAGGAACTAGGTAATAACACTTTAGAATTATACGCTGCTGTCGCATCACTTCCCTTTTTTTTTTCTTTTGTTAAGTCTTAAAACTGTGTAGTAATATACAGACTTTCAGATTAAATGTGTTGTATTTACAAAGGATTCTAGTTTCTTCTTTTTTGTTGTCCTTACCGCTAGTTGACTAACTCCAAACACGTGAGGGTCTCTCCAGTGCTGATTAGTTCCCTTTCATTCCCTGCATAAGAGCTGGTTTACAAGGGTTACCAGAGCCGCAGTGCTGGTACAGAGCAGAGGCAGGATTTTTGTATTTTATCTTTATTCTATTAAATCTCCATAAAATGCAAGATTGTAATCTCTTCAGATCCCCACGGGTAGATAGATTCCCTTGGGCAGCATGCATTAGAACAGAACTGTGCCACATTTTCCATTGTCACCTGTCTGCAGTACCTGTGTGTAATTTTCAGGGATCACAGTAGAGGTGAGAAGTCTCTTATCCTCCCTCTTTAAAAGGCAAGCTGGCTATTAGTTGGTCACCCCTCTCTGCCTTGCCTCTGTCCATAAACCGCTAATCATAGCCAGATCTCTAACAGTGTGCTTAACACTATGCCTTGTGAGTTCTTGGTCAGAAGGCACATTCTGTCTCATACCTTTTCACTGCCTTTAACAAGGTGTGTTTCTTCATATTATTGGGGTGAGGAATGCTGTTGTGCGCTACTTACACAAACGTCAAAACAGCTGTTACCACACATATACCATATCCAGTAAATGAGGAGAAGGAGACAAAGTCCTGTCTTGAAGTCTCACTGCATCAATGTTTTCTGTAACTAGCAGATGTGAGCATCTGGAGCAGTTTTTACATTGTCACAATCACATTTTCTTGTACAGGTAAATCATCTAGGAAATCCATTGAATGGTAGGAACTTTTGTTCTACTACAAAAAATTGTCATTTTAAGTGCAGCTGTTTGTTACAGATATTTTCATAAGTACAAACAAACCTATACAGATTAGTTTTCAAGGGACAGAGTCAGTCCACTAATGAGGTGCTTTGAATTTTCCACAAGTGTCAATCCATCCAATGCTGTAGAGTTGTATCTGACATCTGTAGCAACCCCATGAACAGCTGTTGTCATCCATAAAGTTTGCCAGGGAAGTAGGGATAAGGGGAACCTAATTGCCTCCATACCTCAATGATTCCACAGTTATCTCTCTGTCTCATGATAAAAGCTCAATTGTAGACATGCTTTAGGTTTCTTTTATCTTTTTCATTTGTCATTTCTTCATTCTGCTGCTTTTGCTTTAACGTTTGAAAATTTAGCATTTTATAAGTAATCTCCGTGGTATCCCCGAAGTCTCAAAACAACCCACTAAAGTGTAGTGGGTCTAAAAACAAGACAGTGTAAGAAACTTCCCTGTGTGGAATATTTTCTGTCCATATATTTCTAGTTAATCACTGTATATTAATCAGATCAGACAATAGTAGTAGAAGTAGCAAACGTAAACTCGTCAAGTCAAAAAGTAATAATAGAAAATATATAATTCTACAACATTACTAAGTATTCGAAAGTAATCCAAGCAAGGCAGTCAGTCTGTTTCCAGTCGAAAATCCTTTATTAAGTACGCAGACAAGCGATCCAAGTAAAACAAAAATAGAGTAATAATTTCCTCACAAGCTTTCTAAATATATATATACTTTTTATCAGGCATGGGAGTGGTTTATTGTGCTGAAAAACAAAGTGTTATTGGTACACATGTTAAATTCATATCCCTTCCCCCATCAGTGTGACATTCGAGCTGGTCCTGCCCTACCTAGTAGCTGTCATAATAATATATAGCCCTAATGTACTTTAATGGTACATCTTATTTAACCAAATTATTAAGTAGATTATTAATGATGGTAATAACAATACTAACTAATTATACAATTATATAGGTTTTTAGGGTTCTTGTACACAGACCTGAAGAAGTCTAGAAGGATGAAAGCGATCTTTGTTAACAATAGGTTATGAAAATAGAAACTGATTTTTACATGCAAAATGTATATGTATATATTTATATATAATTTTTGATCACAAAATGAACTAAGGTTGATATATTTCCAGCCATGTAGTATATTGCCTTGTATAAAATCACAGACTTAATAATCTACTTAATAATTTGGTTAAATAAGATGTGCCGTTAAAGTACATTAGGGCTATATATTATTATGACATCTACTAGGTAGGGCAGGACCAGCTCGAATGTCACACTGATGGGGGAAGGGATGTGAATTTAACATGTGTACCAATAACGCTTTGTTTTACAGCACAATAAACCACTCCCATGCTTGAAAAAAGTATATATATATTTAGAAATTATTACTCTATTTTTATTTTACTTGGATCACTTGTCTGTGTACTTAATAAAGAATTTTCGACTGGAAACAGACTGCCTGCCTTGCTTGGATTACTTTCGAATACTTAGTAATGCTGTAGAATTATATATTTTCTATTATTACTTTTTGACTTGACGAGTTTACATTCGCTACTTCTACTACTATTGTCTGATCTGATTAATATACAGTCATTAACTAGAAATATATGGACGGAAAATCTTCCACACAGAGAAAATTTAGCATTTTAAGTCTTCAGAGCTCTTGCATCTAGATTTTCTCCATGGAGCTCATGCCAAACTCCAATCACATCCATTTGATCAGGTGTATGACCTGGTCTGACATCCACCACACACACGCACACACACACACGCACACACACACACACACACACACACACACACACACACACACACACACACTAGACATATAAAGAAAGGTGCCTTTCTGTCTGTGTAAAGTCACAGAGGGGTAGGCGGATTAGCTCATTGTGGATGGCACACTGCTTTCCTGATGCCATCTCATGACAGACACTGGGAATGCCCTCTAATACCTTATGTCATTTCAGGTAAATAGTGGATTGTGTCCCTTATGCCTGATGTCAGGGTACATTGGATAGTGGGATATGTTTGTGATGTCATTCCATTTTTGACTTTATAATATTTCTGGTTTCATTCTTTGATGAAAAGTGGGTAAGGAATATGTGTTTCTTCCCTTTGACCTTACAGTGATGGATGGTCACCCGTGTCCCTCATACCTAATGTTATTTTCTGATGGACAGTAGATGTATTTTAGTGGCGTTCGAAAGACATGCGAGAATGGGAGTGCCTTCGTTGAAGGTTGGGCATCGAGCTGGCACCTCGGCACCATAAAAATCTACTGCCAATCATTAGCGGACCGGAGTTCCGCTGTGGCGACCCCTAACCGGGAAAAGCCGAAAGAAGAAGAACAACAACCGTGATGGAGAACAGTGTAATAAGCTTTCACAAAATAGGCAATAGGACAGTAACAACAAGCAGTATTTATGTTTATTTCACAAATTAAAGATGCCATTAATTGGTATTTACATCTGTATACTCAGATCTACATGTTTAGTTTGCATGATAAATGAAAGAATTCTGTGTGCCCATGCTATAACTAGGGTAAATAACTATTGGAAGCAAGGTACCAATAGTGTTAATCTTGTGAAACACACACAGAGCAGGTTCGGAAATTGTTTTTAAAAACTTTCTTAAAATAATATGCAAATACACTTTGTAAAAAGAAAAATATTAATGATTACAGATGAAAGTCCTTATTCCATAATAAATGAGAGAATTCCAAAGTTCAAAAAATAAAAATGTTTTAATCTTCAGTACGGTAGGTGAGCGCAATGAAAAGTTACATCTAGTGACTCCATTTTCGATCTTCTTCAGAATGTAGCAATCTTCCGTTGGCCAAGGCTGGATTAAAAAAAAAATCTATATTTTGTTTTCAGCATGCCATTAGCTACTCTCTTGTCTCAAAAAAACTCCATGGACTTGCTAGAGTGCTGTCCATTTTTACCACCCTCTGTAACTGAGGTTTGGGAATAAGGAAACTCTGTGACTCCCACAAGGTGTTCTCCTTTGTAACTGAGGTTTGGGAATAAGGAAACTCCGTGACTCCCACAAGGTGTTCTCCTCTGTAACTGAGGTTTGGGAATAAGGAAGCTCCGTGACTCCCACAAGGTGTTCTCCTCTGTAACTGAGGTTTGGGAATAAGGAAGCTCCGTGACTCCCATAAGGTGTTCTCCTCTGTAACTGAGGTTTGGGAATAAGGAAGCTCCGTGACTCCCACAAGGTGTTCTCCTCTATAACTGAGGTTTGGGAATAAGGAAGCTCCGTGACTCCCACAAGGTGTTCTCCTCTGTAACTGAGGTTTGGGAATAAGGAAGCTCCGTGACTCCCACAAGGTGTTCTCCTCTGTAACTGAGGTTTGGGAATAAGGAAGCTCCGTGACTCCCACAAGGTGTTCTCCTCTGTAACTGAGGTTTGGGAATAAGGAAGCTCCGTGACTCCCACAAGGTGTTCTCCTCTGTAACTGAGGTTTGGGAATGAGGAAGCTCCGTGACTCCCACAAGGTGTTCTCCTCTGTAACTGAGGTTTGGGAATAAGGAAACTCCGAGATTCCCACAAGGTGTTCTCCTCTGTAACTGAGGTTTGGGAATAAGGAAACTCTGCGACTCCCACAAGTTATTCTCCTCTGTAACTGAGGTTTGGGAATAAGGAAACTCTGTGACTCCCACAAGCCTCTGTAACTGAGGTTTGGGAATAAGGAAACTCCGTGACTCCCACAAGGTGTTCTCCTCTGTAACTGAGGTTTGGGAATAAGGAAACTCCATGACTCCCACAAGGTGTTCTCCTCTGTAACTGAGGTTTGGGAATAAGGAAACTCCATGACTCTTACAAGGTGTTCTTTTCCCAGGTGGGTCTTTGACTGAAATGTCAGGCTCTTACAGCACACCAACAGAATTCTGAATTTTGAAGGTCACTTGGCTTCTGGTCAATGTATCCACATTGACCATTCATTAAGGTTGATGTTTATCAGTGGGTTCACCAAATTGTTCTGTTGTTAAGTCTCATAGCTACTTCAAGTAATTTCTTTTAGTCCTTTTAGGGCTGGGCAAGACTCCTCAGTTAACAGCCAAATCCCATCCTCCGAAAACACACTCAGTTGTGCAGGTTTCTTAACAACAGTGGATGCAGCACCTATTATTACTGTCTGATTACATTGTACTTTTCTTGGCAGTACTTTCATCAGGTGTAGAACTCATTTTTGCAATAGCTTGAAGAACTTTGTCAGATAGTTAGCACAGAGGGTTAAGGCTCGAAGCTGTTAAGTACAGGCTTCTTGTGGTACGGGGTACAGGGTTCCATTCCTTCCACCCCCATTTCCTTTCTGTCTGACAATGAAAAGTTCACTTAACTAGACAGTGCTCCTGGGTCTCCCCTGAAAAGGAACATTTGTGCCCAGTGGGCTTTCCCAGTTAACAAATGAATAAAATAAAATTTTTTATTCTGAGATTTGTTCAATTGTACTATCCTTTTAGTGTACCTGTAGGAGAAAACAGTGGTGGCTTCAAGCCTGTCTGGGCTTCTGTATTCAAAATACTGATGATGAGCAGAGTTTTTCCGTACTTTACCTGTTCATCTTACCCTTTAAGACTTCCAGTTTTGTTTGCAAAATGTTCCGGCTGTCCAGCTCTTTGACAGATGGCAAAAGGTTTGTAAGAAAATTAGATGGAGTAACAGTTCTGCAGAGGTATGACTGATTTGTCATCTTTTTCTACTGGGCCTGCCCAATGGCTCCATCTCCTTTACATAGTTGACTCATTTGTTTTGTTGAATGTCAGGGCCAGGTATCCCCAGGCTGGGCAAGAGTCCTATAACCCATCCATTTGTTCCTGGCCGGGTGCCTAATCAGCCCATTTATTCCCCATAAGGCAAGAGTTAGGTATTAGAGAGTAGGCTGGCTTTCAGGTCTGACAGAACAGCCTACCCCTGGAGCTCCTTCCCTCCCTGCAGCAGATCTTCAAGCTCCATTCAGTACTGCCTGGTGCAGGAAATATTCTTCCACATGCTAACCTTCGCTAGAGGCAGCATGTGCTCAACGGGACCTGCTGTGCAGACATAACACCTAGTGCTTACGCTAGGTCTCAAGCAAGCGACCAGCCAGAGGCCCCATGGGTAGGTGAACACGCAGTGGCTTTTCACTCCCATCTTCCCCATCCAGCTGTTTCAGTACTCAAGCTGCTAAGCAATTTCTTGTCATCTGGGTCACAGTCAGGGTTTCATCTCCTTTGCCACAGAACCAGGTGCTACTAAATTCATCTTGGTTTTAAATTGCTCTCCCACATTTTAGTGAGAGTTGTGTAGAATCTTTCCCTGTTATTTTTAGAAAGTCACAGCCTCTTTTTGGAGCTTGGACATTCATAAGAGAGGTTCTGCTGTATCCATTTTGCGCATTCATATCCCTACCTTGAGCATTGCATTTCAGTATACAGAATGCAAGAAATGTGTCACTGGCATTTATGTACCTTCCCTCTGATGTAAATAGCATTTTAGGATAAAGTATTGCAAATCACTTCATACTTGTCAAAAAGGGACCAGACTGTGCCTCATGGGGAAATATTGACTGACACTGACCTTTGTCACTATTCATGTGTTATCACACCACCATGGATTCCATTTTTTAATCTTAATTTAGGTATGGCATTCATTCTTTTACTTAATTTCTTTCATAGAAGGTTTGTTAAGAGAAATGAAGCACATGAACAACAACAAGCAAAGCTAATTGTCAACTTATTATCATTTCTTCACAGATGTGTAACATCTTCAGGCAATTCTTACCATTATATGTTTTCTATGAGCACATATTTTATTTCCATTCTTAATCCGTGCATTTTCCAGTTTTGTCAATGTGGAAAAGATTTATTTTTCATTATTGCTAATTGTTGTGGAAAAGAATTGCCTGTCTAATAGTTATTTCATTTGATTTTTTGTCTTGAGATTTCAGATTTGCAAGGACATGTGCATGCAAACTTTTCAGTTTGTGTCTGTTTATATGCATTTGTGTTTTGGTTTTTTTTCCTTTTGACTGAAAATAATGCATACTCAGTCCATATGTTTTTGGAAACTTGAATGCAAGTTCTAAATCAAAGTTTGCTGTGAAATATTTGAAGCCATGTAAGTTGTCGTGGATAGCTTAAGCAGTACGGTGTGTGTTCATCCTGGAAAATATCTATTGATCTGTTAAATGGTTCCTTTCTGGAGGTCATACTTCAAGGACTGAAAATGTCATCATAAATTCACTGTAATGATTGATTTCATAAGAAATTGTATGACTTCAGTAACTGGTAGCACTGCATTAGGATTGCTTTGCACCTAGAATTCTTCAGGCTTTCTGCTCCCTCCTACAATTCTCAAAAGGCTTCTTGGATGCAATCTGGCCAGGCTCATTACCACATTTGAATTTGGTCACCAACATGCAAGTCACAGGCTGTTTCAGCTCGTTATTTTATTATTTTGTTCAACAGGGTCAGCAGGAATCTTAGTTGGTGCCTTTCAGTCAGCTCAAAGGAGTTGTGGGTAACTTCATATTAGTTTACTTTTTCTGCCTTCTTTTAAGCAGTTTAACTTAGGATTCCCAGCTCCATTTTAGCATGCGGCCCCTGAGGTCTGTCTCATCATTCAGCATCACATCAAAATCATTTTTTAAGTCATATGCTTGCAGTATGCATAGTGCCCAACAACAGGCATGCCCATTGTCTTTATGTTTAATCAAGGAGGAGAATAATTCTGTAGATGTATCCATTAGCAGAGGCTTCTGTAAGGCCACATGAACTAGGCGCAAGGAGAAACTAGTTGGCCACCTAACAAAGTAGGCCCTTTCAGCTAAACGACCATAGTTAGGGGATTCTTTGTGATGGCACTTCCACCTTTAGACATCCTGCCCCTCATGATGAGGCAGTTAAGAGCTCAAGGTCACAGTATTGAAGCCTGTATCAGTGATCCTCTCCTTGACATTCATTTGGATGATTGTGTTTTCAGAGACTTTATAGTTAACCAAGCACCTACTGCTGTTGGCATCTGAAAAGCAAGCATCTATGTTAGATGCAACAGCAGTACCAGCAGCCATGTCCGTGCGCAAAGAAACAGAGGCTGTAGCACCAGTTGTCTCTGAGCAGATAGACACAGTTTTCATAGTGGAACCATCACTAAGGAGCACAAAGCCTACACAGCACCAAAGGTGAGTCTTATCCCAGGCCTTTACTACTCTGGAGGTCAACTGTCTTATCTTGTCTGTGAGCAGGCACAGGGAGAGCTTTGCAGAATTGAAGATGCTGTTTCTTTCACCATTTTGTATCTCCCTGCAGTCCTGTCTGCACACCACCACAGATCTGATACTAAGATGGTCAGTCCTGAAGCCTGCTGCTCAGACAGTGATTTATAAAGTTCGCCCTGCCATTCACGCTACATCAAATGAAAAAAATGAAGAGACCTCACCAAAGATCTGTCTGCCAGCACCACAGTCCACAATGAAAAAATAATAAAACTGCAGCAGACCACCACTAAAAATGACAGTTTAATAGCACCATAAAATTGTATAAAAACAAATCAAAATGCAGTAAAGATGAGCGCTTTCGGGCTTCTGCCATTTATCAGATAAGTTAATGCTTTTGTCAGACAGATATTTAAACTAAATGGCAGCCAACCACAATTCAATATTGGACCCGCCTAATTCTAAGGGCAGGTCTCATTGGGACAACCTCGTTAAGTCCTGGATACCTATGAGCCAAAAGCTCTACTATCCATCTGGTTTCTTCATATTCAGTGATGTTCTTTATATCACCTCCCCTAATACTTGTTCTCACATTCCATATTGCTCTAGACTTAAAATAATGTCCGTCATTACCCAAAACATGCCTATATAGAGCATTACGCTCATTCCTATTCCTTATAACTGATAAATGTTGAAGAATCCTGACTTTAAACATAAAGTTAGTTTTGCCCACGTAAATACTTGAGCAAACCTGGCATTCTGCTAAGTAAACAATGTTTGCTGTTCTGCAATTAGCCTTAGCACCAAAATGGTACATCCTGCCTGTAGTAGGATGTTTAAATTCTATTTAATTACTTATGTACCTGCATGCTTTACAGGAGCCACATGGTGTAGTCCATTCCTTGTACATATGTTGTTTTTGCTTTTCCTTCCCTTCATGACTCAGAATGCCCTTTAAATTTCTGTTCCTTCTGAAACCAAAATTTGGCCGATCTCCCACTATTTCTATCAGTTTTTCATCAGTCATTAATATACCCCAGCTATTCCTGATTATGTCACATATCCCATGTATGTTACTTCTATAGGTGAATACAATCCTAATTTCTTTATCTCTAGCCTCCATCCTACCCCTTGAATTGTCACAATTATTGTCACTATTACCCTTTAACCATGGGCACATTATTCCCTTCCTATAATCCATCCTTGAACTAGTCACGTTGTGTATTAGTCCCTTATTGTAACCCATTGCCTGAAAGAACTCTTCCAGGTTGTTAACTTCCATCTCAAAATCCTGCTCCTCTGTACAGATCCTGGATATCCTTCCTAACTGTCCCATGATGTTTTTAAAAGTAAATCTCGGATGCATGCTATCATATGCTAGTATGCTGTTTTTCCAACAGTCCTTCCTATACAATGTGGTTTTGAAGCCCCCATCCTCTTGCATTATTTTAACATCCAAAAAAATCTATCATGGTCTTTGAAAAATTGACTGAAAATCGAAGGAACGCTACATCAGCTCAGTAGTGGCGCTGCCTTAGACTTGGTAGTTTGCATCGACTGGGCAGGGGCGCCAGTGGCTGAACACATTCAGTAGGAGGTGAAGCATGTGTGCAGTGCCTGTTCCTGATGCTGGCATTTTCAGCTCACCTGATGCTGATGCTTCAGTCGGAAGTATCAGCATTGACTTTGGCCTTCAGACACCTGGTATCAATGACCAGGGTACTAGTGCCTTGGTATGCTGTTTTGCAACCTTCCATTGAACCAGTGCTGGCTAGGTTGATATAAGAGCAGCTGTTACTGATACACCATATGCCTACGTCACTGGACCAGTCCCTGACAGGTGAGATACTTAACACTGCCTCAGCCATATCCAGATATGTCAGTATTTATTGGTTATGCTGAAATTGTACAGACTATGCCACATGCATCCCCAGATACATTATGCAGCCTTTTGTCTCTAATGAAACCACATAAAAAAACTTTTTTTTCATCATACAAGTCTTCGGGTCCTCCCCTTAAGAGAAGGTGCAAAGCCTTTGACAAGTCAGAGCACATCAACTCCTTCTTGGAGTCCTCAGTTACAAAATTGGAAGAAGTGGCTTCTGCTGGCTGTCCCCCTGATGACATCATGTTTTAGAGATTTTCTCTCTCTGTCATACATTAGAAGGGAGGGTTGGACTGTTGGCCTTCTCCTTTCCCCACAGAGAAGGTTAAAATAAGCATGCAGGTACACATCCCTCACTTCTCTTTTGTTGTCCCTTCCTTGGAAGATATCTTGAATGATTCCACCAAGGTGGTGCGAGGCAACCCAGGCAGTGTTTTTTCTTGCCACAGTATATAATAGTTAATTTCTGTTGCAGATTTGTAATCATACAAAAGTCCACCAGTACTGTGTGGCTTCCAAATTACCCCACTGGGGAAAAACTCTCTATTATATTTTTGTGAAATGTTTGTAGCCTGGGGAGATTTTGGGAATCAGAACTGTAGATGTTAGAGTTTGAAGTTAGTAACTGCATTGCAGGTAGTAACAAAGACTTGGATAGTCTGTGTTTGATCTGCTTAAGAGCAGAGCACAGTGTCATCTCCTGAATCCCTTTGTGCTAAGTTTAATCAGAAGACCATTAACTGAAGAGCCAGATCTCTCCAAAATTGTTTGAACTGGAGAAGATAGTCTTCCTTGCCCCAAGCTGCCAATGGTATCAGTGCATGCTCTAAAAACAAAAGGAGAAGTGCATTAGAGAGAATGACTCATGGGAAGCTGATGATGTATCTTTGGAGTCCAAAAGGACTGTAGACTTAAGGACATCAGGCCCCTGACTCTGATGCCGGCCTAGACCAAGTAAAATAGTTGTTTCCCAGACTGCATAGTACTCTGTCACTCAGTACTTTAGAAAAGTCAGTAATATGGTTTAACCAGGATACTCTGGATACTTGGGGAATAATTGTGAACCTTAAGTCTTTTTATGAACTGACGTCTGTATTCTTGTTCAAAGATCCTTGAGACACAGTAGCTTTGGATGCATTTGTTCCCATTCTTTTATAAATAGGTCGAGACACCCTCCTAGTTTTTGGATGGGAATGGGTAAAGGTGAAATATCTGGAGAGAGTGGGTTGAGATGGGGTTTGGCAGGTAAGAATTTTTAAACAAAAATACAGACTCCGATTCATAAGAAGATCAAAGTTTTCAAGTATTTCCCAAGAACCCAGAGAACAAGACACCTTGGTAAATCATATTACAAGACCTTCTGAAGTAGAGAATGACAGACCACCAAAAAGGAATAAAGCACACGATTCTACTCGAATATGTCTAGTCTGTGTAGAAACTGAATTGCCTAGACATAGTAATGCCCTACTAAATTTAATGTTTGCCAAAAAAAAAAAAATTACTAGAAAAAGGAAATTAAAAGCTAAAGCAACTATAACAGAATTAGTGAATGTTGTAAAGGAGGGAAAAGAATTGGAGCTGGGATCTTTAGAAGCAGGAGGAAGCAAACTACTTAGAAATAAATGGAACATGTGGGAAGGGTACATGGAGACATACCTCTCAACTGTCAAGATTTTCACAGAATGTCCAGATTTCTGCCTCATATTTTTTATCTACACCTCATAAAATGTGTTGTTTTCTGGTAAACCACAGGAGATTGAAGTCACTAAATAATTACAGGCATTTAAGTTTCAGATTTCATATTCTTCAGAAAATGCATGCTAATGCAGAACCTGTTATTCTGACAGCTTTCTAAGTTTTTAAGAGCAGTATTTAAAATCTTTAAGAAAACACACGACCAGCCAGTAATTCACCAGTATCTTACTTTCTTTATTTCCAGCGATCTGGTACCTCGGCAATTCGCCTTCAAGGATCACAATTAATTCAGTGCAAACATCACATTTATATACATACTCATTTTAACAATTAAATCTCCTAATTAATTGATTGAACAATGAAAAAACTTTTAAAGTGACCATGAACTAATTATAAACTTTTGTGATATAAATATAAATATAAGATAAATAAATATATGAACGTGTGCTAAATATAAATAATTCATTAAATACCTAATTCTTGATTCATGCCATTAGGCTTTAAGGTATGGAACTTAAAAATCATTCTAGTTTCAAGCTCCAGTAGTTTTACTGCAATATCATCTCCCCTCTGAAGGAAGGGCTTTCCCAAAACACTGAATATTAAACTATTAGAAGAGCCACCATGTTTCTCTTGAAAGTGCTTAGCAACAGGGCTAACCAAATTTTGGTTCCTTATATCTTTTAGATGCTCTAAAATCCGTACCCTTACCATTCTTTTTGTTTGTCCTATATACCCTGTTTTTGGACTTTTGTCCACCCATTACTTTTGGCTGTGACCAGATTTCTTGAGCTACGAGGTTGAGAGTTATGAATGGGGAATAATGTTCAGGAGGAGCGAAATTTCAGTGATAGCAGGACTTGAGCGATCTAAGTAATGTTAAAATGAATAATAACTGTAGGAGAAATAAATCTTATATGTGTAATGCATGAGAGGGAAAATTAATGTAATTGTTTATTTGCTTTCTTATAACTCTGTGTCTACTTTTGCCACTGGTATAATATGTAAAGTTAATACAGATGTTTAAAAAACGCATTTCTAGTAATCACAAGAGAATCATGAAGACCAGTCTTACGAAAACTTCTCAATCTTTTTCAGCTGGCGTAACTTATTCCCAGGTACATTATTTATTTCAGACTGACTGTGTGTGTGTGCGTGTGTGTGTGTGTGTGTGTGTGTGTGTGTGTGTGTGTGTTTGTGTGTGTGTGTGTGTGTGTGTGTGTGTGTGTGTGTGTGTGTGTGTGTGTGTGTGTGTGTGTGTGTGTGTGTGTGTGTGTGTGCCAAGTCATGTCATGCTATAAAAATTAAAAGTTTTTGTATATGTTACATTGCAGAGTCAGTGTTCATTTAGCAGAGCAAGTAACAACTCAGGGAGACTGTTCTAACCTTTAATAAGACAATAAATAAGAATACAAGAGATGAGATTGTGTAGAGATTTTGGTTAAAATCCAGAGAAGAAAAACAAGAAGCTATTATTTGTTTTGTATTTTTTAGGTTAAACAAATTATGTTTTATTTACTTGTGATTCTTATCTCATTGAATGTCTGAGTATTCTGTCTAAACTGTTGTCTTCTCTGATAAATGAACACAGACTCTAATGTAACATGCAAAGCTTTTACTGTTCGGTGGGGCATGACCTGTGGCCATATTCCAAAAGATTTGCTTTTGGAGTAAGTCACTTACTCTGAGAGCAAGCCCTTAAGCCTTTTTGAATGGAGATGATGCCTATTCTGGGGGGTGGTGTTCTCTGCTGGCTGTTTCTGCCTCTCCGGTGGCATGCACTGGGAAGTGCACATCATGCCTCTCAACCTCTTAGCGCAAGAATTCTGGACAAAACCAAAAATAATGAGGAGTCAAAGGCCCCAAAAGAGGGACAGTTTTTAAATATTGCTCTTATAAACTTCGAAAGTTGGTAGAATAACAGGTTTTGTATTTGTGTGTTTTTTCTGAATGGTTTGACATCAGTATCTCAATTGTCTGTCATTATTTAGTAACTTCTGTCCTCAATAATTTACTTGAAAACCACGGATTATATGAGGAATAGACCCCAAACTATAAGGCATAAATCTGCACATTCTGCAAAAATCTGGACAGTTGAGAGATAGGGTCTATATTGAATCAGTGAATGCTGATTCATCGACCCAATTTCAGCGAACACTGAAAATCCCGAACACCCGAAACAGTGAATTTTTTCTCAGGGAAAAAAAAATTGCTGGGCCGGTTTCGGGAGTTTGCCATTTTCTCCACTGTGGTGCGATCTCAGAGTTGGTATATTTAAGTAGGGGGGGTGTGAGGGGCACAGTCCCCCACATTAAATACTGTTTTAATTTTTTTTTTTTTTTTTTTTGCGGAACAGCGATTTTTTTCCCTGGGGAAAAAAATTGCTGTTCCGAGTGTTTGGCATTTTCAGCATTCGCTGAACTAGGGTCGATGAATAAGCGTTCGCTTTTTTAAGCATTCACTTATTTAATATAGACCCGAGAGGTGTGGTGCACATAGCACTAAAAGCAGTGGCCATTCAGGAGGGACAAGCCCTTTGGTTGCCAAGTCAGTGATGGTAAGTCCTGAATTCACATATGAGGACATGGTGGGAGCATAGGAAGCCCCCACGGTGACATAGTTGGGCATGAAACCATCAGATAGTGGGGTTAGGTTACATAAACATGAAGTAGTTGCCTAACCACATCCTGTGCCTGTGTAAATGATGGCAGCTGCTTGCCCAAGTTTTCCCTGATCTGGAGGTTGAATCCTTTTCATCAGGGAACTAAGAGCTGGTGTGCTATTGGAGAAGCCTGGTTGTTGTTCTTCTATTTGTGCCTGAACATGTATGTAAGCTGAGGACTCTGTCTTACCTCTTCTCGAAGGCCCATCACTTCTTAGCAGACACAAAAATTGCATAATTTCCATAATGCATTATCTGTAAGAAGTGTGCCCAGCTTTGGTAGACTTTTCATCCAGCCATTCCCCTGCCCTTGCCTGGAGCAAACAGGCATATCTCTAGCTAAAAGTAACGCAGCACAACATTATTACTTCCTACTATTCTGTGTTTCCTTCTTTTTCTGTGTGTTTTCTGTTTCTTTTGGGGGTTACCTTTATTTTCCTGCTTCGATACAGTTATGTTTTATGTGCCGAGAAGAACTGGGGACCTGGGAGACGAGGAGTATGATAGAATCTCAGGTTTACAGGTAGATAACCTGAGGAGCTCTAGATGCTGCGTAGTCCTAATGACTGCAGCATTTAGTCCTCTTTTTGACTATGGACATTCTTACAGGACTTGTGTTATGGTAAGTAATTAACTTTTGTTTATAAATTACAAAACAGTTTTGTTGGTGATGGGCCATAGTTGGATAGGACCATCCTGTCAATACAGCTGTGATTCAGACGGTCAGTATACGAAGCATATTTAGTTTGTTATAGTCAGTAATTTTCATAAGGGCAAGAAAGCAGACAGGTAGATATACTGCATTTGTCTGTTTGTCTAACTTTTTTGAAGGAGGAGAGCTTTCTGCTTTGCTTACTCCTTGAGCTTATCCAAGGTAGGACATTAATTTAGCTATTGCATGTATGTATAATATTGTACTGTTTATGCAAATCACAGCATCTCAGAAATAGTAGTTTCTTTGGAATTGTCAAGTATTTGTTTAATATGAGGTTATTGCATTTTGCAGCCATATTCTGAAATAGCTAGAAAGCACAGTGATTATTGACAAACCAGAATAAAAGCACAATTAGTAGCCCAAGTAAAATGAAGTTTCAAACTGCATGCAGAACAAGACAAACTAAAATATATAGGTCAAACTGCATGCAGAACAAGACAAACTAAAATATATAGGTCTGGAGTGTGTCTGTCCTAGTAAAAGACTTGAAATAATTACCCTTACTTCGTTATCAATGAGGTGCCAGCAATGTATTCAAAAAACAGTCTCTAATTATTTCTTTACTCAGAAGTGAATCTTCTCACGAAAGAAGATACAGTCCTTTGAAAGGAGTCATAATGATTTCCCTCTGACTTTGAATTAAAAAAATGGGACCAGAGTTAGATGTCATCATTTAAAAGTGGTTGAAAGTTGAAATTAGGGAAGTTCTGTAGCTTGAAATTCTTGTCATTTTGACCACATTAATGCTGTTTCTTATTTATTTCCAGAGAACTCTTTTAGTGAGTACTACACAGAGAACTGAAACCAGCAGGCATCAGTCCCAACTGAAACCTTTCTACAAGCAGTCTATCAGTGCACCTCACTTGCATTATAGCCAGTGCAAGTTATCCTGATTGAGGCAATTTCATTCTCAGCATTCATTTTACTTGGTCAGTGGTCCATATCCAGTGCTGTCATTCTCCCTCTCTCTGCATTTTTTTTACAGACATCCACAAAAAACAAGAAGTACCTTGAAATGGAAGAGAAATCCAACCAAAGAACAAACAACTGACTAGGACACCAAAGACTACAGCAAATGAATCCATCAACAGTAGAAACCACTTCAGTTCACAGTTGTAGAAAGAAACAATCCTTTATTGGTAAAACCACTACAATTCATGGTTGACACGTTCATCTAAACATACACTTTGTCAGAATCATGAAAACTCCTCTAAACACTAAATTTAAGAGCTGAGAGAAGTAAAACTGCACCGCCAAAACTATCAGTCAACGGACAGGCTGAAGAAAGCCCAGGAAAATTCTTAAAGGTGTACACGCACCAACAAACACTTCCACATTGAACCAAGTAAAAATGTCTAAAAACAAGTGTAGAATGTCAGCATACTACATACAGAAAGCCATAACAGTTGTAAAATTTTGCTCAAACTGTTGGCTTTTCTTTTAAGTTCACTAGCAATGGAAGTTTACTCATTCAATCCAGGTGGATTTGCTGCATCTAAAGCCAGCTGCCAATACATCCCATGATGTAGAAGTCTGTCTTCCCAATCACCAACAAAGGCACCTGCTTCCACCTGTTCAACCCCAAGAAGGTGAATTTCTTGAAATCATAGCATGTACAAGCATGCCTAGTCAAAGCACTGTTCACATCCCTTTTGTATGTACTATAAGAGTGTTGACATATCCTTTTGTTGAGTGCACTTTTAGTCTTAGTGATATAGAAGGCAGAACACAGTATACAATTCACCAAGTAGACTTTCCTCTCTAATCGGCAGTTGAACTTACCACAGATGTTCATACCCCTAATTTTTTTTTTATTATGTCACATTCATAGCTGGTTTCATTACAAGTGCACTGATGGCAACATCCACATTTTGTTGTAGTCCAAGCGTTTTTTGTGTGGAAACAGTCACTTTCTCCAGTAACCGTTTTATGTTAGGCTTGTTCTTAAAGGTGAATGAAAGGAAATCATGAAGATGTTGTTTGAGTCCCTAATCACAAAGTAAGATGACCCAATTTCTCTGCACCACTTTTTGGATGTCTTTAGAGTCCAATGAGTATTGTAAAACCATATTGGTGTGGCCAGAAGTATCTTTACTTTCTTTCATCTTGTCTTTCGACTTAATATTATCAAGGCCGTGCCTAATAAAAGGTGTATATCTATTGTCTCTGTCTGCCCACAGATCCTTCTGAAAGTTATCAAGATGAGTTTCAGGATACTGTCTTTCCTAAAACATAGATCTGATGGTGTCAAACTGTGTTAAACAGTTATCGTCAAATGTCAGGCGAAAAATCCTGATAAGTTGGCTTTGCACAGTCCCCTTATTTTGATGCAAAGGGTGACAGCTGGTGTATGACAATAAAGAATTACAGATGGTGGGCTTCCTGTAAATCTGTGTCTCCATACCATCATACTGGTCTTTCTTGATTTTGATGTCCAAGTAGTGGAGCTGAGCTGGGTCAATGTGGTGGGTAAATCTTAAAAGTGTTACTAGACTGCAATTCATGCATAAAAGTATCTAATTGTGTCTCTGTACCCGACCACAGGATCAGTAAATCATCCAAACAGCAAAACTACCCCACGCATTTTTTGAATAAAGGGAGCTTGATCAAAGTCATTAGTTCCCATCTCAGCAAGACGATGTTTGCAAAGGTGGAGGTGAATGCTGCCCCCATAGCCATGCCTTTCAGCTGTTTGTAAAATGCCCCATCAAAGAACAAATGAGTGTTATTTAATACAACCTCCATGAAGTCAGAAACCAGCATGGTATCTGAAAGTGTAAGAGAACCATATTGCGTCACCATTTCATGGTACTATAACAGACTTTCTTCATGGGGAATCAGTGTATAAACTCTGGAAGTCACAAGAAGACATTCACTCCACAGTCCAGTTTTCCAAAGTTTATCTAAAAGATCCCAGGAATCTTGGACAGTTTGTGGAAAACTTTGAACAATGTGTTGCAACTTGTAGTCTATGAATCAGCCACTGGCTGTATGACTGAACCACTGTTTGCAGCAATAGGATGTGAGGGCAGATCCAACACATTTGAGTGAATCATTGGGATGCTGAAAATAATCTTACCCAAGTCAAATCTATAGATTGTTGAATGACAAGGAGGTGTATTGTATGGTCTCCATCAACGAGATCAGTATTGCTTACAAGCTAATCAAAGTGCTCTTGGTTGAACTATTTTATTTGATAGTATATTTCAAGGCCTGTAAGATTATCTTTTAGTGCAAAAACCCACAATTCCAAAGATTTTTGACATCCCAACAATTCACTCAAATGTGTTGGATCCACCTTTGCGTCCTGTTGTTGCTGGTGGTTCAGTCATGGAGCCAATGGCTAAGTTCATAGACTGCAAGTTGAAACCCCTTGTTAAAGGTTTTCCAGACATTGTCCACGATTCCTGGGATCTTTTAGATAAACTACAGAAAATTAGACCATGGAGTGAATGTCTTCTTGTGACTTGTGGCATCCAGAGTTTATACTCTGTGATTCCCCATGAGGAAGGTTTGTTATGGCTCCATGAAATGTTGACACAATCTGGTCCGGTTCTCTTACACTTTCATAGGTTCATAGGCAGGTACTAAGCTATTGGCCCTAGGGCCTATATAAGCCTAGCCAAATGATACCCTGGCTTTTGCCACCCAAGAAAATTATTTTCCTGTGCCCCTGTCAAGCAGAGCCACAGAAGTGATCTCCGTGGTAAATTTCCTATCTCCCATCCAATCATCAATTTTTTTCTTGAATACTGCTAATGAGGAGCTTTGTTTGATATAGATAGTTTGTTCCAGAGTATGGGAAGTCTCTGAGACAGGAATCTATCCCTCCACCATGTTCTCTTTATTGTGGTGACAAGGTTTAGGTCCCTTGAGCGTGTAGCTCGGAGGGATTGGGATTTCTTTCAGACAACACACTGGTTTGTAACTTCATGGAGGTTGTATTAAACAACAATCTTTTGACCTTTGATGGGGAGTTTTACAAACAGCTGAAAGGCATAGCTATGGAGGCTGCATCACCCCAACTTTGCAAACATTGTCTTGCTGAGATGGGAACTAATGACTTTGTTCAAGGTCCCTTTGTTCAAAAAATGTGTGGGGTATTTTCACTATTTGGATGATTTACTAATCCTTTGGTCGGATACAGGGATACAATTAGATACTGTTATGGATGAATTGCAGTCTAGTACCACTTTTTTAAGAGTTATCCACCACGTTGACCCAGGTGAGATCCACTACTTGGACATAGAAGTCAAGAAAGACCAGTATGGTGATATGGACACACACATTTACAGGAAACCCACTTTCTGTAATTCTTTTTTGTCATACACCAGCTGTCACTCTTTCCATCAATTGAAGGGGATTATGAAAGCCAACTTATCAGGATTTCTCACCTGATGTCTAATGATAACTTTTTAACACAGTTTGACACCCTCAAATCTATGTTTTTGGAAAGAAGGTATCCTGAAACATATCTTGATAATCTTCAGAAAGATGTGTGTGCAGACAGACAATAGATACACACCTATTATTAGGTATGCCTTGATAATATTAAGTCAAAAGACAAGATGAACGATAGTAAGGATACTTTTGGCCACACCAGTATGATTTTACAATACTCACTGGACTGTAAGGCATCTAAAAAGTGGTGCAGAGAAATTTAGCCATCTTACATTGTGATGAGGGACTCAAATAAAATATTCCTGATTGTCTTTCATTTACCTTTAAGAACAAGCCTAACATAAAACAGTTATTGGAGAAACCGATTGTTTCCAGACAAAGATTTTTTATTAATTAGATTATTAACACTTTGTATAAAAGGGAATGTATTTCTACCATGAATTGTGTGCTTATTGAAGGCTGTGGTGGCCGAGGCGCTAAGACATGTTTTAATAATAAAATTCTCAACCTGGAATCTTCGTTGTTTTTCATCTTATAGTCTTTTTCAAGACTTTGGTTTGTTTTTCTTTGATTGTTTTATTTATGATATGACTTCTGATTCCTTGTTGGACATTCCCAGAGTGTTACCTGATGACTGCAACTCAGTTTCCACTGGTGTGGCTACCCCTCCGGTTCCTGGCATTTTGGGAATTCAAGGTGCATTGGGTAATTCTTTACAAAGAACTTTGGATAATTTCATTTCATCTGGGACATTTCATGCAGCTTCCATTTCTCATTTAGAGAATAACTGTTTGTCGAATGCTTCCGCTGCTCAACAAGGTGTGGTTCCCGTTTCTGTGTTAAACGCTGATTCTGCTGTTACAGCTCCTCCGGTCACTTCACCTGGAGTGCTTATTACAGCTGCTAAGAAAATTGACTCTGCTCCTTTATGCTGTCCTCTTCAGTTTATGACAGAAAGACAACGGAAATTTTGTAATCCATTTGGAGGCTTGGGAGACTCTGCCTCAGGTATGTTTTCCAAAGATATACAAGATAATGTGGATAATTTTGAAAAACTCATTTTTCGTGAAACACGCTCTCACTTTAATTTGTTAGGTTTAAATAGATACATTGAACTTGACATTGCCCTGAGAGGGCTGAGAGCGTTTAAAAGTCCAGTAACGCCATTTGATTTTTCAGATGCTACGGATATTGTATTCAAAGATGGATGGCTTGCTGCTGCTCATTCCTGTGCTATGGAATGGGTAAATAACAGAGAGAGAGAGCGTTTGCTTCAAACTAAATTGCAGTGTGAATTACAGAATATGCATTCTAGCTTATTAGAAATGATAGGTGAACGTAAGGTTAATGACATTTTTTTAAGTTTGAAAGACAAGTTGAATAATTTTGAAAATGAGTTAGTACATATGAAATCCACTAAAATCAAAAGAGACATACGGGATTATAATAATGGACGAGCCTTCATATGGAAATCTACATATAATGTACGACCTAAACAGTCGGGACAGAGAAATAATCAAAATAAAAAACAACTATCCATTTCTTTTGCCTCTTCAGAAGGTTTAGGTTTTACTACTGATTCTGAAGGTGATTTGTCAGAGTTTCCTCCATTGCCAAATGCGCAAAATCCTCAGGCCCATAAACAGCGCTTTCGAGCCGACGCAGACAATCACAAAAGAGGCAATAAGAAGAAAGGAGTTAATGGGGGTTCTCCACCGGGTGAAGGACAATTTAAACAGAACTCTAAACGTAGCAGATGGAAGTAATTTATTTTTGACTTGTAGTTCGAATGTTGTTAATTTATCTGGTCTTTCTTTGTCAGAAGAAGAAATTTCTGTTTTGCAGTTAGGTCTTAAATTTGTACCAACAGTTATTCCTAGATATCATATAATTAAACAGGAAGCTTTTAGATTTATTAGAAAATTGCATTTGAAATACTTTTTTGCCCATGTTGATAGATGCGTTTATGATGTTCATGAAAAATGTAGTATAGAAAGTGATTCGAGTGATGACAGTTTTTTCTCTTGTACTTCTAAGAGTGATGATAATATAGAATTTAATGCTTACACCCTTTTAAATACTGATGGTAATAAATATGAGAGCAAATTTATACCCCCATATATTAATGGCACAATTACACAATTCTCTGAAATGTATTTTTCACTACAGGAATTGGTGAATTCGTATGATAAATGTTCTTGTTCTTTTAATATGACAAAGAGTGAATGGCTTTCTTTGAAAAAACTGAAAAACAGGAATGATCTTATCATTAAACCTTCTAAGGGTAATAAAATTGTACTATTACATCACACTCAATATTATCAAATGTGTATGGAACATCTTAATAATAGATTAGTTTATCAAATTTGTGAATTCGGGAAGTATATAGAATCTATTAAACAATTTACTGCTCTCATTGAAAGAGGTGTGCGTTTAGGATATTTTAGTAAAAAAGATTTGGAAACCAAGTTCTGTACAGAGAACTGTCAATTAGCTACATTTTAGTGTCTTCCTAAACTGCATAAAAATTTATATAACCCTCCAGGACGTCCTATTGTGGCAGCTACTAATTATTTTTTACAAAATGTAGGGCAAACCATACATAAATATTTGTTACCTTTTGTGGAAAAATTAGGTTCTTATATTAAGAATTCTTTTGATTTTGTTGGTAAAATTTCACATATTAATTGGACTCGACGTGTTTTGGATTTGTCTAGATGTTGTCAGTCTATATACAAACATTAATCATAAAGATGGTATGCAAGCTTTATGTCATTTTTTGGGTGACAGCCCAGTTTCTCATTATGTGTTAGATTTAACTCAATTTTATTTATTAAATAATTATTTTAGTTTTAATGAAGTTATTTATCATCAGTTGAAAGGTACAGCCATGGGGGCACATTTTGCCCCCATGTATGCCAACATTTTCATGGCTAAATTTGAGTTGGACTATATTTATACTAATTCCTTTGTACAGAATCATGTGATATTATATTCTCGTTACATTGATGATTTGATTTTTTTGTGCAAAGGTGGTCGAGATTCTGTTGATCAGTTTATATTGGAGCTTAACAAGAATAGATATAATATTAAATTTGATGATTTACAAATTGGAACAAAAGTTAATTTTTTAGATGTTACTTTAATAGGGAAAGAAGATGAACATATTTGTACTACAATTCACCAAAAATTTGTTGATGGAAATCAATATTTATTTGGTACTAGCTGTCACCCTCTTCATACTATGAAATCTTTACCTTATGGTGAAATGATTAGACTGTCTAGATTATGTAACGATTATTTAAATCTAGAGAAACAAATTAATAAACTTACTAATGTATTTTTACGTAGAGGTTATACTATATATTCAATTATGGAATCTGTTGATAAATTTATGGCTTCTGTAGAAGGACATAGTAAATTAAGTAATAAATTTAAACAGAATAGTAAAACACTAAGAGATGATATTTATTTTGTTACTACATATAACTCAATGAATAAAGAAATTTGGGATGCAGTTAAATATTATTGGAAGTTCTTATTAAAAGATAAAATATTGTGTAGCTTATTTCCTTCGAATCCCTTGGTTGCATAAAAAAGGGGACAAAACTTGGGTGACATATTGATAAGGGCATATTTTAGATGCCCTGTTGATAAATTAAATTTCTCATTAAGTACCTGTGGTACTTATTCTTGTTACTCTTGTAATGTATGTCGGTTTATAAGGTTATCCTTTAATAGAATAAATAATAAAGGTTTTACACCAAATAAACAGTTTTTTTGTCACAATGAAGGTGTTATCTGTTGCCTTAAGTGTCCTTGTAATTTGTTTTATATTGGAGAAACTAAAAGGAAATTTAAGCTCAGATTACAGGAACACATTCATGATATTAGGAGGGGTGCCATAGAAAATTCAGTGGCTTTACATTTTTTACAAACTCATAATAGTAATGTTGATTTATTACAAGCCACTATTTTAGAACAAATTTTTGTTAAAAAAGGAGATCATAGATTATTAAAAAATACGTTATTATTAAGGAATCTATTTTTATATTGAAATATAATACATTATCACCATATGGTTTAAATATGGAAATTAATTGGAAATACTTGATATAATGAACTAGATAATAGTGTATTGTATTTATATTTATGTATTTTATACTAGTTTTTGGTATTTTCTATTTGAGAGTGAGTGCAGTCTCTTTAAATATTTAATTGTTTAATTGATTTTTTATCAATTAGATTATTAACACTTTGTATAAAAGGGAATGTATTTCTACCATGAATTGTGTGCTTATTGAAGGCTGTGGTGGCCGAGGCGCTAAGACATGTTTTAATAATAAAATTCTCAACCTGGAATCTTCGTTGTTTTTCATCTTATAGTCTTTTTCAAGACTTTGGTTTGTTTTTTGTTGATTGCTTGGTTTTACAATACTCACTGGACTGTAAGGCATCTAAAAAGTGGGGCAGAGAAATTTAGCCATCTTACATTGTGATGAGGGACTCAAATAAAATATTCCTGATAGGCTTGTTCTTAAAGGTAAATGAAAGACAAACATAAAACAGTTATTGGAGAAACCGATTGTTTCCAGACAAAATTACTTTTGGCCTGCAACACAATGTAGATGTTGCCATCAGTGCACTTGTATTGAAGCCAGCTATGAAGGTAGCATAATAGAAAAAAAGTAGAGGTATGAACATTTGTGGTAAGTTCAATTGCCAATCAGAGAAGATAGTCTACTTGGCAAATTGTATGTCATTCCCTGCCTTTTATATCTGTAGACTAAAAATGCACTCAACAAAAGGATATAAAAACACTATTATAGTATACCCAAAAGGGACATGAAGAGTGTTTTGACTAGGCATGCTTGTACATACTCCAATTTCAAAACGTTCACTTTTGGGGGGCTTCAACAGTTGGAAGCAGGTGCCTTTGTTGGTGATTGGGAAAACAGACTTATACATAGTGAGATCTATTGGCAGCTGGCTTTAGACACAGCAAATCCACCTGGATTGAATAAGTATATTTCCATTGCTTCTGAACTTAAAAGAAAAGCCAACATAGTTTGAACAACATTTTACAACTGTTATGGCTTTCTGTAATATTTTGACATTCTAGATTTGTTTTTAACCATTTTTACTTGGTTTAATGTGGAAGTGGTTTTGGTGTGTGAACACCTTTAAGAACTTTCCCAGACTTTGTTCAGCCTGTCTGTTGATTGACAGTTCTTGGGGGTGTGATTTTACTTCTCTCAACTCTTAAATTTACTGTTTAGAGGAGTTTTCATGGTTTTGAAGATGTCTTTGTTTAGAAGAAATTGTTTAACCATGGATTGCAGTGGTTTTACCAATAAAGGATTGTTTCTTTCCACAACAGCTGTGAACTGGAGTGGTTTCTACCATTGTTGGATTAATTTGCTGTATTATTTGGCTTCCTAGTAAGTTGTTTGTTCTTCGCATTTTTTTTAGTTTAGGTGCATGCTGAATGTTGATCTCCCCATCAGAATCACAATGGTGTTTACCTAGTCAGCCGTATTGTGGAAAGGTCCACCTATCAGGGATAACATGGATTTGTTCAGGCAGTGAGTACTTGCCAAAAGACCATCTTCTAGGATATTTAGCAGATTAAAAATGACCAAAAATTAGCAGATCTCCCCCCTCCCATTGTTTCATATGCCCATCTTCCTTGTAGGCCTTACTTACTTACTAACTTTTTTTGTTGACCGGGTTGGCCCCACAACACTTGTGGCCTACTTTCATGGAAGACCAAGGTGTTATTTATTAGAGAAAATTTAGTCAAAAAATAAGGAAAATTCCCCTTTCAAAAAGGTGTGTGTTTGATGCAATTTATTTTCTTAAATAGCTATCAAAAGAGAATACAAGACAGAGAAAAATAGGTAATGTGATGAAAAAGGAGAAAATAGGTGTGAATTAATTGATAAGATATTAAGTTTTTGATAGAACTCTCCATCTGATATGCAGATGTTCTGATGTACTTATGGGTAGAAGTGGAAATGTCAGAAGGTATTGCAACTGAAGTATGTCTGTTGTAAAAGGAAAATTTGGTTTGTGAGTAGTGACAAATATGAAGGAAATGATTGTGTGAATATTTTCAAATAGTGGAAAATGGTTAACATCCAGATAGGTTCATAGGTAGGTACTAGGCTATTTGCCCGAAGGCATTTATAAGCCTAGCCGGAATGTGTTGGCTTTCGCCACCCCCTTAGATTAGTTCCCTGTGCCTCTGTCCAGCAGAGCCATTGAAGTGATCCCTGGGGTAAACTTTCTGTTTCCCATCCACTCGTCAAGGTTTCTCTTGAAGAGGGTTAGCGAGGAACTCTGCCTAATGTATATTGGAATCTTGTTCCAGAGCATGGGAAGTCTCTGGGACAGGAATCTATCCCTCCAGCACATCCTATTTATTGTTGTGGTGAGGTTTAGATCCCTGAAGCATGTGGCTCGAGGGGTATGGTTTTCTTTAGGTGGAGCATGCCCATCAATTCTGGGTTGGACATGGCCTTGTATGTCAGGCAGAGATCACCTCTGAGTAAGCGGTATGCAACTGAGTACAAATGGAGTTTCTTCAGTTGAGCTGCATAGGGCATCTGCTTGAGGCCAGTGATCCTCTTGGTGAGGTACTTCTGTGGTCTTTCCAGTTGTTGCAGGTGTCTTGTAAGGTACATCCCAAATGGGGAATTGTACTCTATGATGGGTCTGATGAGTGATGCATAGAGGGGCCCAATGACCTGTTTCGATCTGGATGCAAACCCTTTTGTGATTAGGTGGGCCACATAGAAGGATTTTCTAACCACTTTGGGAATGTGATTATCAAAGGAGAGGTTACTATCTACTTGGGTCCCCAGATCCCTTATTATGTCTTCCGTATTTAGGGGGCTACCACCTATGTGATAGTTTGTGGGTACTTTGTTTTTTCCAAAGGGGATGACTATGCACTTTTTGGCATTTAGCTTGAGGCCATGGTTTTGACACCAGGTATCTGTTTCAGTGAGACCCTTTTGGAGGATGTCTGTGCCAGCCAGAGAACCAATTATAGCCCCTAATTTGCAGTATTCTGTGAACTTGGTCAGCCATAGTCCTCCTGTGCTTGCCTGTATCTCTGAGAAGTATATGCCAAACAGGAGAGGTCCTAGGACTGAGCCCTGGGGGACACCACTTGTAACCAGTTTAGAGTCAGACCTAGCTCCTGTAACTCTTACCATGTGGGTTCTGTCCATGAGCTAGCTGGCAACCCATCTCGTGACGTAGGGGTTTATGTTCAGGCTGGTGAGCTTGTCTATAATACCTGAGTGGGGAATGGTGTTGAAGGCCTTTGCAAGGTCTAGGTAGGCTGTGTGGAACACCTTTCCCTCATCTATAGCCTTGGTAACTGTCTCAAAGAAGTCCACCAGGTTTAAGAGGCATGATCTCCCCTTAACAAAGCTGAACTGGGTAGGGTCCAGTGTTTGGAGGTTTCCAATGTCTTTCTTAATGAGATCCATGATGATGCGATCCATAGCTTTGCAGGCCAAGCCTGACTAACTTGGCCTGCAAAGCTATGGATCGCATCATCATGGATTCATAGCTTTGCAGGCCAAGCCTGACTAGCTTGGCCTGCAAAGCTATGGATCCATGATGATGCGATCCATAGTTTTGCAGGCCAAGCTAGTCAGGCTTATAGGGCGATAGTTCCCGGAGTCCGTTGTGGCTCTACCTTTGTGGAGTGGAATAACCGTTGCTGTGTGCCACTCTGTGGGCATGTAGCCTGTGGAGAGGCTGAGTTTAAACAGTGTGTTTAGGTGAGGGGTTGTTTCATCTTTGAGCTCGTGTAGGACGCAGCCTGGGACACCGTCCGGTCCCATTGATGCTGTGTTTTTGGCTTTGGAGAGGGCTGTTTTAACCTGAGTGTCTGTGATTTCAGGAGCACTACATTCTTCTGGTATAGTTGTATGGGTGCTTTTGGGGGTGAGAGGGGAGTGAAGTTTGCACTGAACCTCTCTGCCAGGATGTTGGCTATATCGGTCGGTTCAGTGTATTTTGTGCCATTCTGCACTGACTCCGAGCAGATCTGAGAATTACCACTTAGATTCTTGACATAGCTAAAGAATGCCTTCTGGTTATCATTGGAGTCCATGGCAATTTTTCTTTCGAAGCTCGCCTTGGACGATTTTATGAGGGATCGTAGTTTCTTGCTGATACTGATCAGGGATGTCTTCCCTTCTTGGTGTTTTACTCTTTTCTGTACTTGTTTCCTCCTCCTATTGTATAGCTTGTTTATGGCAGGGGTCCACCAGACTGGTTTCCTTTTCTTGGAGGAGTGAGTCTTGGTTTTGTTTGGGATAGCATGATCCATGCATTCTTGTAGGTGCCCATAGAGTGCATTAGTAAAGGATTTTGCAGCTTGGACAGCATTATCCTTTAGCATGGGGGCTTTGAAACTTCCCACCTCAGTCTTAAGTAACAGGACGTTTGCTTTTGAAAAGTTTTTCACAGTGGTTTCTTTGACTGGGGGTGGTGGTGGCGGTATGTGGATATCCAGAGGTCTAAGTTTATGGTCAGATCTAGCCAGTGAGGGGTTGACCTCTGGTGTGGAACACCGATCGCCCATGTTGGTGATAACCAGGTCCAATATGTTGTCACCTCTGGTGGGGTGTTGACCAGTTGATCCAGGACATTTGAGTTTATAAATTCTAGGAAATGTTGGGCAAGGGAGTTTGTACTTGAGTAGTTCCCCCAGTTAATGTTAGGGTAATTGAAATCACCCAATATCAGGGTGTTTGGTAGGACCTTTATGTTTCCCAGTGTTTCCAGGAATGCGGAGTGGGGGTCCTGAGACATGGTGGGTGATCTGTAGCAAGCTATAATTTGAATAGCAGTTTTGCCCATTGTTAGTTGCACGTGGATGATCTCTGAAGCATCATGCTGTGCCACTAACCTGGAGGTGTGGGTATCCTTGATGAATATGGATACTCCCCCGCCTTTTGTATTTCTGTCCGGGTTTTGTGGCTGAAATGTATGGTATGAGTTGTAGCCTGGTAGTGCTGAGGTGCTCCCTGGAGCCTTAAACCAGGTTTCTGTTACTGCACATATATCGATTTTCTCCATACTGAGGAGTGCCTCGAGTGCATGCATTTTGAGGTTTAGACTTCTGGCTTTGAGTAGCATTACCCTCAGTTTTTTTTTACTTGTGCTATTTGCCGCGGTGGATTTGTTTTTTGAGCCTTGCCTAAAAAGGCACTATGGGGGTGGCAAGAGCCTTGGCCAGTATTCGAAAGCCTAAGAGTGACAGGTGCAAGCCATCTCTAGCGAAGCAGCGTGGCTTGTCGAGCATGTCATCCCCGGCTGACAGACACTGGATCACCTTTGAATGACACCAGAAGCTTAGCCAATTGTTGAAATTGATCATTTTTTCTGTATACTGTGGCATCATTCTTGGTGAGGGCAGGATGCTACTCAGGATCAGGGTCATACCAACCTAGGCTACGTGATCAGAGAGCTCCTCCATGTCTCTTTTCATGTAGGCCAGGGAGGTACAGCTCAGGTCATTCACACCAACATGGACAATGACAGAGTCATATTTGTACTTGTTCTGGAGTTATCTGAGTGCTTGTGTTATGTGGCGGATCCTGGCACCCGGCAGGCAGCTAACAGTAACCTTCTCCTTGTTCAGCCTAGTGAGTGGGACATCAGTGTGCCTGACTATAGTCACCTATTACTAGTGTGTTGGGTATGTTATTTTGCCTTAAGGGCTGTGATTGTGTGGCACACTGGTTTTGTGAAGTATGTGTTTCATGGTTTTTGTTGGGGGTGGAGGTTGCTTGGATGTCTGCTTTGGAGGTCTCTGTTGCTTCTGTAGATTTTTATTTAGAGCATCTGAGTATGTTTTCATGTATTTATGTGTGTTTTTTGCTGATGCTGATTTCATAGGTCTATGTGAGACTGGTGGTGTGATGGAAGTAATTCCCTTCTCCTCTTGACTGCCTGGTCCAGTCCTGTGTTGAGAGAGCTTAGCCTCCAGTTTGGCTGTATAATTGCATCTCTCACATGTATTAGTGTTTGGTGGAAGGAGGAGAGGGTTGTCTGTGTACATGAGGCAATTGTAACATTGCCTCAAAATACCCGGAATCACCAGTTGGACCGGAGAGTACACCTGAAACTGCCCTTTGGACATGCCTGGATAGGTTACAGTGAACTGTTTTACTGATTGGCTGGTAAGGTCGAATAGAGAGCCTGGTCCTTCTCTACAGTATTGGAGGGGTCTAGTGCTAAGGTTTATTAGTGCTTGCTATGAGTTTTGAGCAAGTGCCGGTATGAGAAGTGAATGGTTTGAGTGCTTAAGTTGAAAGTTTGTCTAGTTCCAAGGGAAAAATTGAAGAGAAGACTTTGTGGAGCCGGGATTAGTTATACCTTAGCTAAACGGCGCGCAAAGCAGTGCAAATGCGGGTTTTATAGCAGGGAAATGAAAAAGATAGAAATTAGCCCAAAATGGCCAATAAACTACTAATTTCTGGGCTGAAACCACTCCTCCAGGGACAAATAGGCTGCTCAAAGCTCTCCCTCTCACAGTGAACAGCGAAACTTCCTTCTTTCCAAGTAAGGTATGGGCAAAACACAGAAACTTGTAACACAGCCCTGAATTCAGCACTAACCCAACAACTGGACTATACCAGCTTAGAAAGGTGGGAAAACAAGTATGTTTTTTTTTTTTTGTTTTTGTTTTTTTCAGAAAATAAAGCAGATACAATCAGAAAAACACTTTAAATGCACAGAAATGGCTATCACACTTGAGTGTGTAGCCTACAACAGTTAAACAGGCAATTTAAACACAAAAACAACTTTGTTAAAGTGCAGGCAGTAAAATAAGTACAATATGTAGCTGAAACAAGCTTTTTAAATCACAGAAACTCTAGAAAATTGGCGTTTTATGCAGAATTAGCTAAAGGCAGCAAGAAAATGCAGAAAAATGATACTTAATCACTCCAGAGTCCCTCTTTTGTCTCTCTGCTGTTGTAGAACTCTGCAGGGCACCAGGCAGGAGCTTGCTGAGCTGTATACTAGCACAAAAACCTTGCAAATGTGGGTTTTATAGCAGGGAAATGAAAGAGATAGAAATTAGACCAAAATGGCTAATAAACTACTCATTTCTGGGCTGAAACAACTCCTCCAGGGACAGATAGGCTGCTCAAAGCTCCCTCTCTCACAGTGAACAGATAAACTTCCTTCTATCCAAGTAAGGTATGGGCAAACACAGAAACTTGTAACACAGCCCTGAATTCAGCAGCAACCTGAAAACTGGACTATACTAGCTTAGAAAGGCTGGAAAACAAGTATATATATATTTTTTTTTTCAGAAAATAAAGCAGATACAATCAAAAAAAAAACTTTAAATCCACAGAAATGGCTATCACACTTGAGTGTGTAGCCTACAACAGTTAAACAGGTAATTTAAACACAAAAACAACTTTGTTAAAGTGCAGGCAGTAAAATAAGTACAATATGTAGCTGAAACAAGCTTTTTAAATCACAGAAACTATAGAAAATCAACGTTTTAGGCGGAATTAGCTAAAGGCAGCAAGAAAATGCAGAAAAATTATACTTAATCACTCCAAAGTCCCTCTTTTGTCTCTCTGCTGCTGCTGATGTAATAGAGGAGCAATGAAGTAGTTCGGAGGTGAAGAAACAAGCAGTGTGGATAACAAAAGAAAGGGCAGCTTACACAAAGGTGAAAATAATAAAAGATATGCATCAGAATAGCTTGGAAGGCAGAACATATACAAGGAGGAGATTGAAGTCAGTGGTCTGTGGACAGTAAAACAGAAAACACAGGGCCTGTCCTTCACAGAAGCAATGTGAAGGAGCAATAAAAGTTTGTATCAGACAAGATACTGATACAAGAACTGGAGGACGTTCTGTAATTTGGATGTTTTGGAGAGTGTTGGTGCCTCCCACTAAATGCTAGTTCTAATAAGTAGAACTACTTGAAAGTAAGTATTCAGGACAGCAGCCTAAACTGTAAGACTGAACAGGCCCTGAAAAAAAATGGAGAATTTTGAGAACAATGTCTTGGTTTAACCCAGCTCTGTGGTGTAAAGGGATAAAGCCTTGACCATGATCTAGACAACCTGAGTTCATTTAACAGCTTGGGCACTGGACAAGCCAACTGGGGTAGACAGCAGTAAGCAGCATATGTCAGCTTGCACATTCCAGGAGGAGGGTGCAGTGGTTCCAGGTCTGTCAACTGCTTCTTTGCAAGGAGATCTGCACAGAGGCCATTAACCAGGGATCTCATGTTTGGCTTCCCAGGCTACTGATGCTATTTTTCCGAGGGGTATGCAGGAGCAGTCTTACTCCTTGGGGGAGGGCAGTGGAATTCTCGCAGACATGCAGTGCCTAGTTTATATTTTCTGAAGGGCTAAGGTTGGTGTAATGGTTAAGGTGTTAACCTGACAGATATAAGGTACAGGGTTTGACTCTTGCATCTGAAAGGGAAATTGGCTAGACTAAAAATGGCTCACAGTGGCAGCAAGCCATGCACCTATGTCAGCCACCTTGGAGTTTGGTTATGGGCAGGGAAAATGTATCCATGGTGTAACTGTCAACTAGGGCTCATTAGGCTGTCATTGGGTTCTTGTCTAGGTGATGAGCAATACTCACCTGGCTGATGATATGGGTGCTGTCTACAGTCCAATCTAGAAACATAAGTCTTCTACAGGCCCCATTATAGGGAGATAAGCCAAAAAGGACATGTCAGTGTTGTGGAACATTTTGAGACAGTTTCATGTCTTTTCGGGGGTATAAAATTAATGAAGATAAATCAAAGGCTATAGTCGTAAGTTATGTACCCACACACAAATTGGTTCAGCAATACCCATATTTATGGGGACACAATAAGATGAAATATTTAGGAGTATGGATTGAAAAGGCTTCTGCTATGGCAACTAAGGATATTTGGGAAGAGACTAAACAAAAGATAATACAAAAATTGAGAAACTGGAATGGATAGTAAAATGCAAACAGTGAAAATATTTTAGTCCCTTTAGTATTGTATACAGGTCAGGCATACTTTTTATCAACCAGAGGAGAAGTTGTGGGCAATAAGTAATAAAGAACTAAAGGAATTTATCTGAGAGGAAAAGAGGACAAGATTTAAGTGGAATAAGTTGATCCTTTCATTAGAACAAAGTGTTTAGGTTTACCTAATTTGAAATTATATTTTAGAGCTGCACAGTTAAGGGTCATATACATAACACAAGCAGGAGGTTATAATTCAAATTGGAAAGGGGTGATGATGAAGCAAGGGGGAAGGTCAAGAAACAGAGAGAGCGAGTGGGATTTTGGATGCATACCCTTAAGGAGAATGATTACCATACAGAATGTTATGTTCAAAAAGTAGCAGAAAATATTCTAAGAACTAAGCCAATAAGATAGTGGAGAAATGAGATTTTGTCAATAGGGATGACTGCAGTAGGCAAGGGGAGGGGGGGGGGTTACCGGAGAAACCTGGCAAAGGAACCAAGATATTAGGAGCAAATAACTCAAGCAGGAAAGGTAAAAGTGGGATGAATCCAAGAAGACATTTGGATTGAAAGCTAGAGACTGCATTCCCTACCATGACTTGATCTCAGCGTACATGCAAAGAGAAGGGGATAGTTGGATTTTAAGTGAAAGATTTGCTCTGGTAGAGGTTTTAGCTGTATCTAGAGCAGAAGCAGCTAGCTGTTAAAAAATTATTATTTAGTAGGACATACAAAATATTGCATGGTAACTATAAAAATCAATCAGAGCAGACTAGAAAGACTGGAAATGCAATTTAGAAGAAAACAATCGAAAGATATATGTGTGCCTCCAAAGTATGTAACCAAGTCCAGAAGTTTTCAAGTATTTGCTTGGAAGCTTTTGCATAGATATTGTTATATCCCAGGCAGACGTCAAAGAGTTTTTCCTTAGGTAGATAACAAATGTTGGAAGTGTGATAGAGAAAAAAAAGAGGTAGCTGGGAACATGTACTTTGGTATGTACCCAAATATCCAACAACTGTAATGTCCACAGATGTTCCTCACTAAAAGAATACAGGATGTAAGTAAAATGTCCTGTGCAGACTGCCTCAAGACCCTATACCTGTATTCTGATTCCTACAGGCTTTTAAGGGGAGATCTATGCTTGGCATACAGGGCATTGTCAGACCCCACTCTGATGGACCTCTTGCATATCCACAAAACAAACAACACCAGAATTACCCATTCTAAAGGCTTAAACCTTGCCTGTGATATAAAAAGGACCTGCTGGAGAGACGGTTATGTATCCCAGAGATCACCCCATCTATAGAATAGACTCCTCATCCATGTGAAGTAGAGTTCCTTCCTAACCCAGTTCAAGTGCAACTTGGACAATTGGATGGGGAACAGGAAATTCATCCCTAGTTTGGCACGTATGTCTCTAATAGACACAGGCAACCTGTAAATGGTTCATCTCCCAGGCCCCTGCTTGCAAGTGTTTCATCTCCTAAACCTCTGCTTACACTTATCAAGGGTGTCAGAACTTGTCAGAGATTTGGGATGCATAGCTAGGCTTAAAAAGCCCTTGTGGTCATTAGCCTAGTAAGCCCCTATGCACCTATATGTTTTGGGAGTCTAATGAGTTGGCAAATTTTAAAAATTACCTACAGAGTAATCTATCAGAGATATTGCATAAGAAAATGAATTAAAGAATGATTCTGTCTGAGCTGGGATGCAGGATCTGAATTGCCTAGACATAGTAAGGCCTTATTAAACTTAGTTCTGTTGGCTGCCAAAAAAGCAGTTACTAGAAAATGGAAATCAGATTCTACACCAACTGTATCTGATGTATTAGATATTATAAATGAGATAAAAGAACTGGAAAGAGGATCTTTAGAAAATGGAAGGAGTAAATTACGTAGAAGTAAATGGAAACTGTGGGAACAATACATGCATAATGATGTTCAGGAGGAGGAGGAGGAGTGGGGTTTAAGGGAAGGCAGGAATTCAACAATATTTTGTAATGTTGGACTGATGATAGCAAAGAAAATATATCTGATGTATATTGTATTTAAGTGGAAAAATGTTAATTTTTTTTCTGATAATGTATGTTTGCCAATGTCGTAAGTGATAATTTAATAAAGGTGTTAAAAAAGATGGAAATATGAGACAGAAAATTATTTACAGAGTTTAGCATTTTACAGAGATTACAAATTCAGAAATATTACTAATTCAAATATTTGTACATGTATACATTAAGTAAAGCAATAATTATTGGTGCTTAAATGACTACTATGGGCTGAAACTAAAACAAATTTTATATATATATATATATATATATATATATATATATATATATATATATATATATATATGATATATATGTGTGTGTGTGTGTATATTATTTTACTATGAAATTCTGTGTAATCCAAACATGCCAGCACCATGGTAACTACTTATTACTAAAGTTATTTTTCCTAGCTCTGAATGCTGTCATGGGAACAGACATGCTGACATGACCTTGTTTTCTTGGAAAGATGTTTCTTGCCCATAATGCATTGTGAGGGTGCAGTTGATGATATCACAGTACTTCAATCTGCATTATCAGATTACAAGATTACAGTCCCATTCACTTAGAATGGAAGAAGTGAGAAATGCTCTCAAGCTTGAAAACCCTTAGACCTGATCTCACGAAAACCTATAGTACAGTGCTTTTTTACTACCATAAATTATATAACATAGCGAGACAAAAAAAAAAAAACGAGATCTCTCCTTCCTCTCCGTTGCTTTTTCTGCCTCTACTATAAAAATGGGTTGTTTAACTATGCATGACAGCTTAGCAAAAAAAGCAAGATCTCCCTCGTTGCTTGCTTAATTTTCTCTCCTATAATTTAAACCCTATTTTAACAAAATGAGACAGTGTAAAAAAAAATATACTAATGGAAAAGTCCCGGCTCGGCGGGACCCTTCCATTATTCTTAACGGATGACCTTCGCACTGCCCTGGCCAGCGTGACGCGTTTGGGGGGATCATGGTATAATAAAAATGTTAGTGACTTTTTGTAATGATGTTTTCACGTGTTTCCTATAAGTGTTAAACCATTTGTGAAAAGTTCTTGAAAAAAGATATAGAATTAATTGAAAGAATTTAACCTTTTTAGAAAGTAATATTTTGTGAATTTCAGATCCTGTCTTCCTTCCCTAAATCAGCAAGATGCTATATTTATTAGCTTGTAAAGCTCAATTAATTAGAGAAGTTGTTGTCAGTAGTTATCAGGTTTATTCACCTTTAGACTATAAAAGTTTTAACAGGAAAGGGGAACTGCAGCTTTATATAACAGTCCAGAGCCAAAGAGTTGTAAATTTTGAACATGAAAAGCCGTATTATGTCATTGGGTGTGAAGTAACAAAAAGAGCTACACACTTGCTTTCTTTATTTAGCTTAGTAAAATACTTTCATATGTGATCGGCATTGTGATGCAATAGCAAGGAAGACAAATTCCTAGTGAAAGTGTTGTGAGACTTCATTCAACCCCAGCATGGTGTGTAATGAGGATGTTGACTGGGATGTAAATGCCACAGAGTGGGATAACCTGCTAAATTGCATTTTTTTTTAATATGTGAAAATATGAGGATTGTCCTGTAGGGATGAAAAACATTCTGTGTAAAGAAAATGTTGCATTTAGGAAATAGTTGATCTTTAAGGAATATTTCTTGGGCCTATTAAAGAAAAGACAGGCTTCGTCAGTCAAGCTTTTCACTGAAGATAGTGATAAATTAACTAAAATATTTGTTTCTAGAGGGAAGAACAAGCCTGTAAGGCATATGCATTGTTATGACAGTTTTTATCTTGTGAAGCTTATTACCTATTGTGAGCAAAGATATTTGCGTTAAAGTGCTGGACAGTGTTTGTGTGGGTGTCCAGCAGAAAGAGTTAACTCTGAGTGCTCATAACTTATGCCTTAATGCAGTCTTTTCTAAAGTATGTTTTTGGTGAGAAAACATAGCAGCACAAGACAGAGTCAAGTAAAGCATGTTGCTATTTTCTTAATTGCCAAAAAAAAGAAAAAGAAGTGCAGTACATCTTTGTAGAAAACACTTGTGGGAATCTTTGCCTTGATCCTGTCCCCAGTGCTTCTTCGGCAGGAGACTAAAGGCTGTCCACAGAAAACTGAACAAGTGAATTTAATACAGGAAACTATGGAAGAGTGTAATAGTACGCTGAATTCCGAAGAATATCCCACAGATGTGGAATTTTTTTGTTGTTGAATGCTCTGTCTGCTGTCAGTGAGACTACGTATGTACATACATACATACACACACACACACACACACACACACACACACACACACACACAGTGTGTGGAGGAAATGGTTAAATAGCTATATTAATGAATTTAGAATGGGAGATGAGTGCAGCATAATCCACTAACCAAGTACTTAAAAGGTCAAGTTTTATAGTTCATGAGACTAGACAACATACTTAATAGCGTGCAAAACAGAATCAAGGAAAGCCTAACTAAATCCTTGTTAGCTGTACTGAACCAAAATTTTAGAATGTGAATATGCCATTCACCAATGGTGAGGTGACATGCTGAAGTGGTACCATTTCACAAAGGGGGTCATATCAGACCCAAACCCTAACCAGTTTTTTTATGTAAAGTCTTGGAGAGAGTCACAATGGAGCTTATCCAAAATGAAACTGGGCCGCCTTCTTTTCATTATGGAAGAGGATTAGTTCGGTAAGGGACATTTGCTTTTCAGGTTTGTGAAAGTATGGTTTTGTTAAGGGAGATCTTGCCTTTTCAACCTTGCAACTTTATTAACTAGATTAAGCCCACTGGACACAAATTAATTTTTTCAGGGGAACAGGGGAGCACTTTTTGGTTACATTTCTTGCTCAGAATTACATAATAGACAAATGGAGGGCAAGGAATCAAACCCTGGCTGTTCTTTGAAAAGGTAACAGTTTCACTTGTGGAAGGACTGAGAGTACGTGCTGTTTTTCTTGACCTAGCCAAGACATTCAGAGCTGTTCCACTTGAGGGCAAAAACGACAAATAGACAGCACTGAATATCAATGTAAAACACTGTTTAAGCAACATGACAGAACATATTAGGGTGGGGTTACCAGTAGTATCCCACAGGGTTATGTAGTAGGACCATTTAATTTTGGACTTACTTTCTGGAAATAAAAGTGTAAAATGGGCACTAGATAATAGGGTATCTCAGTGTTTGTAAACTGGGTATAATAATACATCAGTTGAGATGAAGTTGTTTGTAGGAACTGCATACCTGGTTCAGTAATAAAAACTTCAAAATATATTCATACAGAGTCCTTAAAAGCAATGTAGTTGCCAAGTTTCAGATTTGCATTCATATATTTTAAAATAAGACCATTATCCCTCAACTCAAGTTGAGGCTTACCTACATAACAGAAAAGTTAAAAGTGTCACTCGGGCAAAAGAAGCAGCGAGCCTGTCCTACGTACATCGTAGCCCATTAGTGAAAATAGTTAAATTTCTTGAGCGTTGGTGTTTGTTACATCACTCCAGCTAACAGCCAGAGTGAGGTGCAAGTTAAAATTGAGGGGAGGGGTCTAACTTTCTCTGAAAGACACTGGGCAAGATGTAGACTGCAGTTTAGCTTCTTAGAGTGCACTTCTCAGTGTCACCAAGACAGATTCCATTACAACAGCAGTTATTTGACTTAGAAGAGCCTTGTCCACTTACATTATGATATTTTGATCAACAATCCTCTAGCTGTGGCCATACCTCCATAATCTGGTTCCCATGTTATCTTTCACACTGATACTTTAATGTCAAAAGTCTGACAGAAACTTTTTTTTCTGCAGCACCCATTCTCTTTTATGTTCCTTGGGCTTCAGTCTTAAGATCACCTTCTTTTCAACAATTTCATCAACTGGCTTACAACTTTGTAACATCACTCTTTACAGTGATAGCCATGTTGTTTGTAAATTTTAACCTGTATCACCACCATCAGGGCAGATTTCTTACTTGGTCTCTTGACTATCATAAACTGGTTGAAGAGTAAACACCTTGTCTTTAACTGAAGATAACTTAAAGCCATGGTATTTGCCACTAACATCAAATTGTACTTACCATAACCAGAGCGTGTGTGTGTGTGTGAATATCTATATCTAGCTGTATTTATAAATACAGCAATCATAGGTGACTCAGTAGCGAGGCACACTGATGTGCCACTCACTAGGTTAAATAATGAGAAGGTAACAGTCAGCTGTCTGTCAGGTGCCAGAATCCGACACATGCACTCAGGTCACTCCACAGCAAGTACAAGTATGACTCTGTCACTGTCCATGTGGATGTGAATGACCTGAGACGCACCTCCCTGAACTACATGAAAAGAGACATGGAGGAGCTCTCGAATTATGAGGCCCAGGTAGGTATGATCCTAGCCCTGAGCAGCATCCTACCGTCGCCCAGAATGATACTGCAGTGCAAGCAGAAAATGATTGACTTCAACAATTGGCTACATTTCTGGTGTCATTCTAAGGGGATCCAGTATCTGTCTGCTTGGGATGACATGATTGACAGACCTCGATGCTTTGCCAGAGATGGCCTGCATCTGTCACCCCTGAGTTTCTGGATACTGGCTAAGGCTCTTGCCACCCCTATAGTGTCTTTTTTAAGAGATGTTCCAAAGACCAAATTACCACCGTGTAACAGATATAAATAAATGCAATCTGAGGGTCATGCTGCTCAACACTAGAAGTCTAATTCTCAAGAGGCACTTGTTTGTAGCACTCCTTGAAAAAGAGAACATAGACATTTGTGCTGTAACAGAGACCTGGCTTAAAGCAGCAGAAAGCACCCCTGCGCTACCAGGCTATAACTCATTCCACACCTTTCGGACCCAGAACATGGACCAAAGCTCCAAAGGAGGTGGTGTCTCCATATTCATAAAGGATATGCACACCTCCAGACTAGTAGCCCAGCATAATGCATCTGAGATACCTCAGGTACAACTAATGGTGGGTAAGATGGCGATTCAGGTCGTAGCCTGCTATAGGTCCCCAACCATGTCCCAAGACTCTCACTCCATGTTCCTAAGCACCCTGGAAACTATTAGGGTCCAACTCAACACTGTCATACTAGATAACTTCAACTATCCCTCCATCAACTGGGAAAACTACTCATGCACCAGTACATTGGCCCAGTACTTCCTGGAATTCATCAATTCCAATGCCATGAACCAGCTCATTCTTACCCCCACTAGAGGAAGCAACATCCTTGACCTGATTATTACTAACATGGGTAACCATTGCTCTACACCAATAGTCAAGTCCTCCCTGGTTAGATCTGACAACAAACTAATCACCATGAAAATCCACATCTCACCCACACCTCCCGCAAAGGTAATCACCATGAAAAACTTCTCTAAAGCTGACTTTGGGCTTCTAAAAACAGAGGTGGCTAACTTCACAGCACCCATATCAAAGGAAAATAGATGCATGATTGCCTAATCATACACCGATGCACTGTACGAACACATACATAATTGCATGGAACTAGCCATACCCAACAGAACCAAGACGCTCTCCTCCAAAAAAAAGAAGCCCATCTGGTGGTCCCCAGCCATTAATAAACTCTACAACAGAAGGGAGAAACTGTTGGAGAAAAAGGTGAAGTCCCAAGATTGGAAAAACTCCCTTATTAGCCTCAACAAAAAGTTGAGATCTCTCATCAAAACCTCTAAAGCCAGCTATGAAGGTAGAAATGCGGCAGACACTTAAAACAACCACAGAGCCTTCTATAGCTATATCAAGAATCTCCATGGCAAAACCCAGGTTTGCTCTAAGTTACTTCACAATGGTACCTCCTATACTGAGCCAAGAGATATTGCCAACATACTGTCTGACAGATTCAGTGCCAACTTTACTCCTCCCCCCAAAGGACCAATCACAATACCTGAGGAATGCCAGGCACCAAGCATTACTGCAGCACAGGTTAAAGCTGCATTGTCCAAGGCCAAGAATACCAGCTTCCATGGAACCCGACAATATCCCTGGATGAGTTCTACATGAACTACAAAGTGAACTGGCACCACATCTGTGTGCCCTGTTCAGTTACAGCCTCACCTCAGGCTTTGTCCCTACTGAAATGCGCACTGCTACAGTCATCCCCCTCCATAAATGGGGGAATGAATACAGACCATGGGAATTATTGCCCCCTTAGCCTGACAAGTCTGATATGTAAGGCCATGTAGTGCATCATCATGGACCTAATTAACAAGAATATAGGGAATCTCCAAGCTCTAGATCCCATGCAATTTGGTTTTGTGAAACGTAGATCATGCCTGTTCAACCTGTTTGACTTCTTTGAGTTAGTCACCAGAGCTGTGGTTGAGGGCAAGGCAGTTCATACTGCCTACCTCGAATTGGCCAAGGCCTTTGATACTATTCCCCACTCAGAAATTATTGATAAACTCACCAAAGTAGGCATCAACTCCTATATCACTAGGTGGGTTGCAAATTGGCTCACAGATAGAACCCACAGTGTGAAAGTTGCGGACTCCAAGTTAGACTGCCAACCAGTCACAAGTGGAGTCCCACAGGGATTGGTCCTGGGTCATCTTCTGTTTGGCATCTACTTCTCAGAAGTCCAGGCCAACACGGAGGAACTTTGGCTGACCAAGTTCGCAGACAACTGCAAGCTGGGAGCCATTATTAACTCCCCAAGTGATGTAGACATTCTACAGAAAGGCCTCACTGAGAACAATGACTGGTGTCAAAACCATGGCCTTAAGCTTAATGCCAAAAAATGTTTCATCATCCCCTTTGGGAAGAACTCAGTTCCAACTAATTACCACATCAATGGGATCCCACTGAACACTTAAGGTGTTATAAGAGATCTGGGGACACATGTTGACAGCAACCTCTCCTTCGAACACTACATTGCAGCCCATCTCATTACCAAGGGCTTTGCATCCAGTAAGAAAGAGGTCATCATCTCTCTACTCTTCCCTCATTAAGCCAGTCATAAAAGTATAATGCCCCATTTGGCATGTACCTCAGTAGAGACATGCAACAGCTGGAAAGGCCACAAAAGTACCTCACGAAGAGGATCCTATGCCTTAAACACGTTCTACATGAACAGACTCAAAAAACTCCAGCTATTCTCTGTCTCATATCATCTACTAAGAGGAGATCTCTGCTTGACTTACAAAGCTATGTCTGACCCAGCTCTGTTAGAAATGCTACATCCAAAGAAATCCCAATCCTTCCACACCACATGCTCCAGAGACCTCAACCTCATTACCGCAATCGAAAGAACATGCTGGAGGGACAGGTTCATAACCCAGAGATTGCCCATGTTCTGGAATAGATTTCCCATACATGACAAGCAGAGTACCTCAGTGGCCCTCTTCAATAGAAATCTTGATGAGTGGATGCGATATAGAAATGTCACCCCAGTGACTTTAATTGACAGAGGCACTGGGAACTAACGTCGGGTGGCACGATGCCGGGGCACTTCTATGGGCTAGGCTTGTAAAGGCTCCAGGGCCATTAGCCTAGTACACACCTATGAACCTATATAATGTGTGTGTGTGTGTGTGTGTGTGTGTGTGTGTGTGTGTATATATATATATATATATATATATATATATATATATATATATATATATATATATATATATATATACACACACACACACATATATATATATATATATATATATATATATATATATATATATATATATATATATATATATATATATATGTATATACGCACACACACACACACATGTACAGTGGATATAAAAATTTACACACCCCCTTCACAAAGTATTAGTTTAAAGGTGTGCACACTTATGCAGCCAGCTTATTGTACATTTTTTATTTTTTATATTTTTTCCCCTAACAAATTTGTTTGTTTTTCAATTGAATTGTACAGGTTATAGGTCACAATATTGTGGTCTCATTTTTTATATCACAAAAACTTGGCATTTTAACATGGATGTGTAAACTTTTTATATCCACTGTATATAATACACACACACACACACACGCACACACACACACACACACACACACACACACACACACACACACACACACACACACACACACACACACACACACATTTTTTTTAACTGTCCACAGGATTTACCCAGTGGCACCCACACTTTTCTGCACACTTGTGATTCATTTGTTAATCATTTGGGGGTGAAAGTCATGCTAAATGGACAGGGAGAGAGGCCTGTGACCTATTCATTCCCTGACTTGTGAGCCCATTGAGGCATAAGGGAGCAGGTCAGCCTATTGATTGTGTGAACTACCTCGAGACCTAACTTTCCCTCCTGTCAGCAACTTACAAGCAAGCAATTATGCCCAACAGGGTACGTCTTACTGTGTAAATAACACCCATTCCAGAGGTGTTATGAGGCCTGATGCTGCCGGCAGGAAAAGCTGCTCACTTTGTCTAGGGCTACCATAGCTTATGCCAAATTATTTCTGGACATCCCACCTAAAAAAAAAACAAAGTGAAGTGCTCATGCAAGAAGGGACACTGGGCCTGTAATGGCCTACTGAATGTGTCCCAAGCACCTTCCAAGCTCAAGGGCTTTGGGTCTGGTGAAGTGCATTAACAGTCCCCATCCTGGAGGCCTGCCTGGACAGAAGCCTCTAGAGATACCCCTGCAGAGGCTGCCATGATGTCAGAAAAAAAAAAACATATCCTCCCAAGCCAAAATTCTACAGATGCTGAATAGTGTGGAAACAGCACTGCAGTCATATGGTTCTGACATCCATATCCTGACAACTAAATGTTAAGGCAGTATACACTCAGTGGTGTTAATGAGGATGCCTCTAGCTCCCATATTAACATTGTCATTGGCCATCTACAACTGTATGCTTTGAAGGCAGCCACTACCTCTGTAAGCAGGTCCATGATGCACAAAATCTCAGGCATTCACCCTCTTGCCCCAGCCAGACCTAGGTGTCCCTCCAACCCTTCCCCACCGAGGCCCACTCTCAGGACCTCATGAGACTGATCCAGGACCTCATGTATTTTTTAAGAACATGCAGTCTTTCACAGATCAACCATCTACACCAGATGCCCTCAACCAAAAAAAGGAAGACAAGAAAGTAACCCTCCTGAAGATTCTGACTCTTCACACCCAGAAATTGTTTTACCCCTTGAAATGAATGGACTGGGTTATGCTGACCGGTTGGGTGTTCTGTTTTTCCTGCATGTCTGATACTGAGTGCATACTGTCCTCTGCATTCCCACCAATAGACTTCTAATTTGGAGACACCCTCAATAGAATGAACTGATTCTTCAAGTAAGAAGCTAGATATTGCTGGAATGCTCTCTGAAGAGATATAGGAACTATACATTCCAACGGTTATTGAAGGTTGGAGGATGCGTTCACCAGTGCATCTTTGCAGCAGGATTCACAGAAGCCTTTTTCTGTAGAGTTGGAAATGTCCTGCTCCGAGTCTCCAGTAATGGAATATGTATCCCTAGCAACTACAAAACACTTCAGATACTCTTATATCTGCTTAGTTCAACACCTTAGCTGCCAGCACCATGTTGAGTTTACTAAATACAAAGTTAACTTTTCGCTATTCTGAGTAAAGAAAATCTCACAATTTCTTTCCCCTGTAGGCAGGTTAGCACTTACATCTGCCTCTAAAAATACTAAAAACCACAGTTAGTAATGTGTGCTGATTCATCACACTAACCTTTCAAAAAGAATACTAGTGCAGGGTACTAATAAAAGCCAAATGGCTTCCAGTTACCCAAAGAGCTAATTTTTTTGTTGTTTGCCTTTAAGTAACTAAGTGAGACACTTTCCCTTTCTTTACAAGCAGACTGACCCACTGTTTGTCAGTCTTTAACGTTTAACCACTTTAATGTTCCACTCCCCTGGCTTCTTAACCCAGAACAAGATTTCACTGTGATGACCATAGCTTTTCTGTTTTTGGGGATCCCTCCATGTACACATCAAAGAAATGAACTCTTACCCAAAGATCAGATACTGCCTAAAGAAGTTTCTATTCAAAGATGCATCTTGCAAAGGCTTTCTAAACACCGATGTGTCCTATTAAAAAACTGCAAAATAATCTAATTCTGTAGCATTATAACTGTCTTCACTGTTTCATATGGTGGTTCTGGTCTACCTCTCCTACTTTGTCCTGCTATCTGCCTTATACTCACAAATACCCTCCTCATACCTCATTATACCCTTATACCCCTCTATCCCAGTTCTCTCCTTTCCTTCCGACCTCCAATCCATACACTGTACAATACTGTGGTAACAAACTTGTACAATGTTCAGCCTGTTCTCTCTACAAGGTCTTAACAAACCATGTATAAAGTAAGTGTATGGTGAGTTTTGCATTCAGACAAATGTTTCTAAACCTTGTGTTGTAGCCTGTTGTAAGATGGCAATGCTTATTCAACTGAATATCCAAAATAAGTATTTTAAAACTTTTGTTATAATTAACTGTAACAGAAAATTTTGTATCCTACACCAATGTTGAAAGTGGTGCACCAAGATCAATGCTTTACCCTGGTTAAGAAATTTAAAATGAAATAAAATAAAACAATCCAGTAAAAATTAATTGAAAGACTCTTATGACTTCTTAAGGCATACAGGTTACCCTCTCCTCCTTCCAACAAACTCTAATACATGTCAGAGATGCAGTTACACAGCCAAACTGGAGGTAGAGCTCTCTCAACCCAAGACTGGCACAGTCAGTCAGGAGGAAAAGGTAACCACCCACACCACAAATCCAGTCTCACACAGACCTATTGCATCTGCATACCCAACACATAAACACACAAAAACATACTCGGAGGCTCTAAATAAAAATCTGCCTAAACTGCAAGGACCTCCTAATCAGATATCCAAGCAACAGCCACCCCTCAATACCCACAAATCACATATCTCACAAAATCAGTGTACCTCACAGTCACAGCCCATAAGGCCAAACAACACACCAAATACACTTGTTATAGGGGACTCTATTGTCCGGCACACTGACGTCCCACTCACCAGACTGAACAAGGAGAAGGTCACTGTAAGCTGCCTGTCGGGTGCCAGGATCCACCACATAACGCAAGCACTCAGGTCACTCCAAAGCAAGTACAAGTATGACTCTGTCATTGTCCATGCTGGTGTGAATGACCTGAGACGTACCTCCCTGGACTACATGAAAAGAGACATAGAGGAGCTCTCTGACCATGTAGCCCAGGCTGGTATGTCCCTGACCTTGAGTAGCATCTTGCCCTCACCAAGAATGATGCCACAGTATAAAGACAAAATGATCAGTTTCAACAATTGGCTAAAGTATTGGTGTCATTCAAAGGGGATCCAGTGTCTGTCAGCCTGGGATGACATGCTCAACAAGCCACGTTGCTTCGCTAGGGATGGCTTGCACCTGTCACCCTTAGGCTTTCGTATACTGGCCAAGGCTCTTGCCACCCCCCTAGTGCCTTTTTTAGGCAAGGCTCAAAGGACAAACCCACCTCCATAGACAACCCAAAGATAAAAAAACTAAAGGTAATGTTACTCAATGCCAGAAGTCTAAACTTCAAGATGCACGCACTCGAGACTCTCCTTAGTATGGAGAAAATTGATGTCTGTGCAGTAACAGAAACCTCATTCAAGGCTCCTGAGAGCAACCCAGCACTACCAGGTTATAACTCATACCATGCGTTTCGGCCCCAAAACTTGGACTGAAGCACAAAAGGAGGGGGAGTATCTATATTCATCAAAGATACCTACACCTCCAGGTTAGTGGCACTGCACGAAGCATCGGAAACCATCCATGTGCAACTAACAGCAGGCAAAACTGCCTTTCAGTTTGTAGCCTGCTACAGAACACCCTCCCTATTACAGGAACCCCACTTGGCATTCCTGAGAACACTGGAGAATATGAAGATCTCTCCAAACACTATGTTATTGGGTGACTTCAACTACCCAAACATTGACTGGGAAAACTACTCAAGCCCAAACACCCTCGCCCAACGGTTCCTTGAATTTATAAACTCTAATGCAATGGAACAACTGGTCACCACTCCCACAAGAGGAACAACATATTGGACCTGGTCATCACCAACATGGGGACTCTATGTTCTACACCAGAGGTAAACCCCTCATTGGTAAGATCAGACCATAAACAAATTTCCCTGGACATCCATATCCCGTCCCAACCCCCAGCCAAGGAAATCACTGTAAAGAATTTCTCCAAAGCCAACTTTGCACTTCTCAAGACTGAGGTGGAATCCTTTAAAGGCCCTGGGCCAGAGGATAATACAGCCCAATCCGCAGAATCCTTTACAAATGCATTCTATTAGCACCTGCAGGAATGCATGGATCATGCTATCCCAAATAAAACCAAGACTCACTCCTCCAAAAACAGAAGACTGGTCTGGTGGACCCCAGCCATAAGTAAGCTATACAACAGGAGGAGGAAGCTACTACATGACAGAGCAAAATCCCAAAAAGGGGAAGGCATCTCTGATCAGTATTAGCAAGAAACTTCGATCCCTCATTAAATCATCAAAGGCCAGTTTCAAAAGAAAAAATGCCCTAGACACTAAAGATAAACACAAGGCCTTCTTTAGTTATGTCAGAAACATGGGCAGAAACTCCCAGATATGCTCTGAATTGTTGCATAATGGTACAAAATATACCCAACCTACAGACATAGCCAACATCCTGGCAGACAGATTCAGCGCAAACTTCTCCCCCCCTTCCCCCCCAAAGGAGCAAACACCTATCCCAACTGAATGTAACCTCCCTGACATCACAGATGCTCAGGTGAAAGCTGCCCTCTCCAAAGCAAAAAACACAGCATCTATGGGACCGGACGGTGTCCCAGGCTGTGTCTTACACGAGCTCCAAGAAGAACTAAACCCTCACATTGTCACTGTTCAAACTTAGCCTTACTACAGGATATGTACCCAAAGAATGGCGTACAGCTACAGTGGTCCCACTCCACAAAGGTGGTGCCACAACGGACCCCAGAAACTATCACCTCATAAGCCTGACTAGTCTGGTCTGTAAAGCTATGGAGCGTATTATCATGGAACTCATAAACAAAGACATTGCGAGCCTCCAGACACTGGACCCTACCCAATTCGGCTTTGTTAAGGGCAGATCTTGCCTCTTAAACCTAGTTGATTTCTTTGAAACAGTTACCAAAGCCATAGATGAGGGCAAGGTAGTCCACACAGCCTACCTGGACCTCGCAAAAGCCTTCGACACAATACCCCACTCGGGCATCATAAATAAGCTTACCAGCTTAAATATCAACCCCTATATCACAAGATGGGTTGCAAACTGGCTCAGAGATAGAACCCACATGGTCAGAATCGCAGGTGCCATGTCCGAATCCAAACCAGTTACAAGTGGCATCCCACAGGGCTCAGTTCTGGGACCTCTCTTGTTTGGTATATACTTCTCTGAGGTTCAGGCTAACACGGGGGTATTATGGCTGACAAAGTTCGCAGATGACTGCAAACTGGGGGCCATAATCGAATCTCCAGCTGACATAAGCATCCTCCAAAAGGGTCTCACAGAGACGGATGCTTGGTGCCAGAGCCACGGCCTCATGCTAAATGCTAAAAAGTGCATAGTCATCCCCTTTGGGAAAAACAAGGTGCCCACAAATTACCACATAGGTGGTAATCCATTAAGTACGGCAGAAATAATTAGAGATTTGGGGACCAACGTAGATAGTAATCTCTCCTTTGATATTCACGTTGCCAAAGTGGTTAGAAAGACCTTCTATATAGCCCACCTTATCACGAAAGGGTTTGCATCTAGATCAGGAGAGGTCATTGTGCCCCTCTACTCATCACTCATCAGGCCCATAATTGAATACAATGCCCCTTTTGGGATGTACCTTACTCGACACCTGCAGCAACTGGAGAGACCCCAAAAGTACCACACCAAGAGGATCATGGGCTACAAACAGATGTCCTATGCAGCTCGACTAAAGAAACTCCAGCTCTACACAGTTGCTTACCGCCTACTCAGAGGCTATCTATGCCTGACGTACAAAGCCATGTCAAACCCAGAATTAATGGACATGCTCCACCTCAAAAAATCCAAGTCCCTTAAAGCTACACGCTCCAGGGACCTAAACCTCAGCACAAAAATAAATAGGACATGCTGGAGGGACAGATTCATTTCCCAAAGGCTCCCCTCACTCTGGAATAGAATCCCAATTCAATAGGACATGCTGGAGGGACAGATTCATTTCCCAAAGGCTCCCCTCACTCTGGAATAGAATCCCAATTCATGTTAGACATAGCCCCTCGCTGACCCTCTTCAAGCAAAATTTGGACGCGTGGATGGGAAATCGCAAATTCACCCCTGGGATCTCTCCTGTGTCCCTGCTAGACAGAGCCACAGTAAACTAATCTTAAAAGGGTACCTTCTGTGACCTACTTTACAGAGGCACAGTAGGCTAATCTAATAGGGAGGCGGAAGTCAAATACACTCTGGCTAGGCTTATAAATGCCCTTGGGCAGATAGCCTAGTATCTACCTATGAACTTAAGCATTGGTTAGTAAGGGCCAAAGAATTTTGATGATCTGAACAGCCCTTTGTTTCATTTGTACAAGTCAAACCGGGTAGATCTGTCTGTAATTAAATACTAAATGACTAGCAAAACCTGGGGGTGGAGAGTGACAGTTCATTCTCCCAGGTCCGAAGCCACCACAGCAGCTTTTTTTATGACTATGTAAGCTGAGACTATCTACCTCTAGATGGAATTCAGTGAACACCTACTGCAGACAACACAAGTAGGGCAGGGGGCTTCAGCGAACACCTTCTGCAGACACCACAAGCAGGACAGGGGGCTTCAGCAAATACCTTTTCCAGACACCAAAAGCAGGACAGGCTTTGCTACAGCCATCCTTGCAAGATGTGCTATGATTTCCTTCTCTGGATGGTGGCAGCTGCTGCTTTAGTAGCCTTCCCATGGATAAGAAGTCACAGTGCATCAGTGACTTCTGCGAGGAATATAGTGCAGTTGTGTGAGTGTACTTGTTATAATCATAGCCATTCGAATCAGGTCAGGTCAGTCCTAAAGTTTAGGCTGCCAACCCTCCTTCCTTTTTACTTTAGACATCTTCCTGCAGTGAACTGCTGTGGATAAGGAATCGTACTGCCGCAGTGATACTGTTTTAACTTCAATTATCGTAAGTTCACTTTTACAGCTGTGCTTTTCATACTCATAGCTCATTGCAAGAAATTCTTTTGAAGATGTGTCTTTCTGGTAAGTTCCTATTTAGGAACCATTTTTCCTGAATTTTGCTTTTAAACTTTTTATTTTCTTCCAGAAGTTTAGGTGTGCTGGAACTCAGCCTGCGTAAAACAATGGAGTGGTGCAGCCAGTATTTGTGAACCACAGCTTTTGGCAATTTTCTCTCAAAGTAACTAAAAGAGCTGTGGATTTGTAGTTCCAGGTTACTTTAAACCAAGATTTTTAAGAAGTTAGATGAAAAGACAAAAGTCAATATTTTAAGAGGTACTTACTTAGAGAAAGAATTATAAAAAGTATAACTAATGTTTTTTGTTTTCAGCTTTTTCCTGCTGCTTGAAGGCATAAGTCCATTGTTCATAATCTGTGCCTTCCCATTAATGTGGTACACTTTACCTGATGGATTTTGTACATTTTAAAGAGATTTTGCAGTGTGATGGTTTATGCTGTTCTGCTGTTTAGTTTACAGCTTTAAATAATAATAATTTAGTCTGAAAGACTTAATAAGTTGTTGTAATCAGAAAAGGGGGAGAAAAAGCAGTTGCAATGAAGAAACTTATGTTTACTCACTTTATTTCTGTTCTTTCTTTTTTGTCACAGGGTCAGAGCAAGGAGACTTCCGTGGACATTCCATGTACCTCCCTGGCCAGTACTCTACACTAGGGAGGTTGGAAAATACACACTCAACTTTGAGGCGATCCTTTACTCGGGATTCCAGCTGTCAAACAGATGAAATTAAAATTGTACCACCTTCAGTAAGGAGAATCAGGGCACAGAAGGGTCATGGCATTGCTGCCCAGATGTCACAGTTGTCTAATTCATCTGGAAATATGTCCACTTTAAGTGACACTGCGGGTGTGCTGTTTGCACCACGGGTCATTGGAGACCTACGTTTTCACAGCCTGCCTAGGACAGGAGCACGAGTTTCCCTACAGCCATTGGAACGGTCACACAGTGTTGTGAGCAGGTCAGAAGACTTGGCCAATACATTGCCACGTCCAATAAATAAAATCCAAGTGGACCACAGTGTGGTACATTTAAGAAACAATCCCCGGACAAATACACTTCCGAGACCAAAATCCCAGGAAGTAAAAAGTTGCCAGGGGGATAAAGTATCAAGTCCTGCATGTGTTGTTTCTCCACATGCTTCTTATTCAACTATTGTAATACCCAATGCTACATTATCCACTTCTTCTGAAGTAATTGTCATTCAGACTTCACAGGGTCCAAAACATGCAGACTGTAGGCCAGGAGGTACATCGTCGTACTCAAAGGTTAAACCAGCAGATGATTCTGGTGCAGCCATACACATAAATTTGAAAGATGATCATCATTCTTCCAGTGGGAATTCAAGTGGGAGCAACTCTGCTCGCAACTCACAAGCTTCTGACACTAATCCGTGCATGACAGTAACTTCACCGTCTCTCTGTGACTCTGCTGTCTCTCTTAATGCTGGAGCTAATACTGAAATGGAATCTCAGAACTCCACACTTGATCGCAGAAATGGTAGCCGCTTCCCAGCTCATGTCCAGGAGAATAACTACCAAGAGTGTACCAGTTACTCTGATGATGTAAGGGAATGTAAAAATATGAGTGACACAGAGCAGTGGGTTTATCAGCGCTCTAGAAGTGGTGAGAATTCTCCACAAAAGACTCCATCAGAAACTTCAGGTTATTCCACTCCAGTTAATAGTGTGTACTGTAGTTTAGATAGATCCTCAACAAAGACAGACACAAGTTCACTCTATTCTGTGGATAACGATGGCTACTATACTTCTATGCATGTGGACTCTGGTCTTAAGTCAGAAAGAGAGCAGAGTTCAGCATGGTGTGGAACAAAACATAGTGCAGTCAGTGTATCTGAAGAAAGTCAGTCCAGTAAAGATGACCAGTTGAGCTACAGTGACAGGTCACTCAAACGTAATATTTCCCTGAAGAAAAGCAAGAAGCCACCTCTGCCACCTACAAGGACAGATTCATTGAGAAGAAATTCCAAGAAGTCTTCATCTAACAGGCAGGTCCTGAATGAAACACTCATAGCAACCCTTCAGCAGTCTCTCCAATTGGATCTCAACTGCAAAAATAGTACTTCACCTTCTCCATCTCCCAGTAGCGATTATGATGATCTTTGGGTGGGACGTTCCCGAAGCCAGAGTAGCATTAGTGCAAGCAGCAGTGGGATGTCTGTTACTGCTCCTAATGTGTACTCAATTTGTGCAGTAACCCCCTCGCAGAGTGAAGCCAGCAGTGACAGGACTGAGTATGCTGAACGATGGGGGTATTATGCGGATGATACAGGAAGAGCAGATGATCAGCTGAAGTCATCAGAAGCTTACCCAGCATGCATCAGTGCTGTGCATTGTGATTATAGCATTGAAAATCTAAATAATGAAGAAAGACCTTCTATACCGCAAGTGCCCATTAAGTTTGTAAAACCAAAGATCGCTTCACCAGACAAATCAAACAGAGTAACCTCTCCATCTAGTGGTTATTCAAGTCAGTCAAATACCCCTACTGCATCAACACCAGTGACTGTGCTGTTACAGTCATTGTCTCCAGGAAGTGGAAAGCCCAAACCAAAAGTGCCTGAAAGAAAATCTTCCTTGCTGTCATCTGCATCTGTTTCCTCATCATCAACATCACTTTCATCAGCTACTTCAGATTCACAACCAGCAGTGAAGAAGTCCTGTACCTCTCCTATTTCAACACCTCCATTGACTCCCCCTCCACCAGTAGATTCTGTACCCCTGCCCCCTGAGCCAACCACTCCCACATTCCCACCTCCACCACCAGAAGACATTATGGATTCCTCTTTTATAGATGATATTCCTGATACAGATAGTGAGTCACCATTGCCACCACTTCCACCACCTCCTCCACTGCTTCCTATACTCTCCATTCTACCTCACACTCCCAGCCCCCTGGAACTACGAAGTAAACAAGCTCGGAATTCTTCAAACAGTTGTAATGTTATGTCCCTAGACACTGTAGACAAGGCACCATTTAATCAACAGAGCCCTTCTAAGTCCACCATGCCACTCATAACTACTGAAACACTTCAGATGGTACAGCTGAGGTCTGTAAAGAGAACCGAAAGAGCAGAAGTGGGAAAAAACAGTGATGGCACATGCAAATCATCATACTGCAGACAATCAGAGTCTTCTACCCCAGCATTATTTCTGATATCCAGGGACAAGAAACAACCTTCAGGTCCACCCACAGCAGTAATTTCACCTACAACAGAAAACAACCATGAGGTCAACAGTTGTGTGCTTGAAGAACCAGCAACCAAGAATCAGGACATGTTTTCAGATCCTGACAAGAGGCTGAATGGAGGAAATTCAGGCAGAAGTCCCAAAACTACATTGTTGGGAGCAAAACCTAAGTTAGAATCTCAGGCTGTAATTCACGGTCAGGACTGTCACTTCAGCCAAAATATTCAGTTGCCTCAGGAAAAATGTACTTCTCCAGATAAAACATGTCCAGTCTCGCCAAGCAAGAAGCCACCCCCTGTTTCTAAGAAGCCCGCTTTGTCTCTCATTATTCCTCTTCCACAGCCAGAGGCAGCAGCAGATGAGAAGAAACAGCATGAGGATGCAAATGTAAGAAGCACACTTTCTCCAGTCTCTGAAAACTCAGTCACTGGACATTCAAAAGTAGAAAAGGGTTGTAATGAAACCCTAAACACAAATGAAATGAGCCCTGATAGATCCACACCTGTTCCTGTATCTCCATTAGCCAGACTGTTTCCAGATGTTGATTCCATTGTTTCCATAGTACAGTCACCATTAAGGAAAGATGAGGAAAGCATAGAGCAGGAGAGGCAGGCCTCAGCCTCTGAACCAGCTTCTCCTTCTGATCACAATGGAGATGAAACCACTACAGAGAACACTAGCTCATACAAAGAAGACGAAGATGAAGAAGAAGAAGAAGAAGAAACCGATGAAAATGGTATGCTTTAGCTTGTAGCAATGGATTAACATGGATGTAGAATATGTTTATTATTTAACTATTTTTTTAATTGATAAATGAAATGTGGGCTGGACTAGCTACCCTTTTTCTTCCATGATCCAGTGTATTCTACAGTAAAACAAACCAAGCATGTAGACAGCCAAATTAATACACAGGAAGAATACAAACAGATGAGGGAAGAACCATGGGTACACTTTTAGCACACTTTATCAACAGATTAGTTGGTTACATATGCTAGGTGAATTTGCGAAAGTAAGCAAAGTCTTTGAAGAAGATAAACAGTTGTTGCATTACAAGATGATGAACAAGAGAAGGTATCAATAGCAAAATGAATTGGCTGAACTGTTAAAGCAGATGAAAGTTTAGATAAGATTACAGGTTACGTGAAGCCAGTTAGCTGTAGTGGGACTAAATAAAGCATTAGATGTTCAGAAGGAACCTGGTTGTATACTGGTCTGTTTATACTGATTTATTAGGCATAATGTGGTGTTTAGGGCCTTTACCACTCATTTTAGACATATGTGGGCTACGATGATGCAGCAGTTAGTGTTGTCACCTCACAGCAAGAGGTTCTCCAGTTTGATTCTCGGCTGGAGCACTTTCTGTGTGGAGTCTGCATGTCCTCCCCATGGTCGAGTGACATTAAAGATGTGCAGGTAGGTGTGCATGAATGGGTTTGCCTTTTTTGAAAGTTGGGTGTCAGGCTGGCAACTCGGCACCATAATTAAATCCACTGCCAATCATTAGCGGACCGGAGTTCCGCTGTGGCGACACTTAACCGGGAAAAGCTGAAAGACAAGACCACTCATTTTAGACATACATGGCTGAGTATATCGACAGATATTTGAGTTGCATTACTGTCTAGCAGCCAGGATTTAGGTTTTGAGCTGTTAAGCTGCTTCATATAGTCCAGAGTTTGATTCCCATCAATCTCTAGTTGCCTACTCTGTGACTAAACAAGTTGCTAAACCAGGTAGTGCTCCCAGGTTATGTCTGAAAAAGGGTCATGAGGATCAGTACCCTACCCCAATTAACAAACACCAATAAGTAAATGGATGTCATTTCCAACTCTTACTGACCTTGGAGAGGTATTTAGTTTCCTGCGGTATAAAAACACCTTTACTAAATTATCCCTTGTGACATAGGCAAACCTAAATTTATATAAAAGTAATCAAGCCATATTTACAAACATTGTACATCACATATATTGTAATATATCATGTAATCAAAGTAACATTACATAAAGTATGCAATTCCTTTCTTCTCTTAAACCTCATTCCTCCTCCAAAACATTTTCTGCATGTATTTTTCTCATAATTTCCATTTTTTTCTGTTTGCTCCTACCCTTTTCTAAAGATCCTTTTTCTTGTTCTTGTGTCTCTGTTACAATATTCACTACTTCAAGTATAGTTGGTTTAGATTTTGATTTCTGTCTTCTAGTGAATGCTTTTTGTAGCCACCAGAATTAAACTTAACAAGGCCTTACTATGTCCAGGCAATTCAGATCCTGTACCCCATGTAAAAAAAAAATCATTCCTTAGTTACACTCATTTGCTCACCGTGTTCTGTAGAGAATTTTTAATGTTTGCCAACTCATTATACTCCCAAAACATGTTCCCAGTTACTTCTTTCTTCCCATCACAACTCCAAAATTTGCTGTATACTGGAGGAAAAATTCTTTGGAGTATGATTGGGGTATACAAGTATCTATGCAAGAGCTTCCAGGCAAAAATCCAAAATCTTCTAGATTTTGCTCCATATTTGAGAACCACACATATGTCCTCCCATTGTTTTTTTTTTTTTTTTTGTGAATTGCATGTCTAATTTCTCTTCCCAATCTTTTCTGACCTCCTTTGAATGATTCCTATGGTTGTCTTGCAATATTTTATTGTTAAAACCACAAAAAATACCGCTAGCTACTCCGGTAAATGCTTCGTTGCAGGTATAAAATAACAATCCAGTATGAAGAAAGAGTTTACAAGAACGGAGCAATAGCAGGCAAACACAGGCAGGAAGATCCTTTAAAAGTTTATTCAGCACCGGTTGCACAAGCAGATAAGCGCTTTCACTGTTACAGCTTCTTCAGATCTATACAAAAAGTGCTCCATAATTGAAGACTTTTAAATACTAATTCAAAAATCCTGGCACTAATCACTTACAAGTATCAATCAACCTTCTTAAAAGGGAGATGTCACATACAATTGCTGTAGCAATGTTAAAAGCAGCACGAAAATCACAGTTAACTTAATAAATATATATATATATATAAAATGCACCTAAATATAGCTAAAAACATATGTACATGTATAAATGTATGTATAGGCATGTATATATATAGTTATATGCTATACAAACATATAAAGCATAAAATTATGCATATTTAAAATATCAATTTAAAAAATATATGTCCCTTTGTAACTAAACTCATCTAATGTGGTGGTGCTTCCTCAACTTGGGCTTAATAGAAGCCCTCTCATTGAGTCCTCGGCCTCTATCAGCCCTTAGCCGAATAATCCAGTCATTTTCTCTGTCTTCTGTGTGATTTCTGATATCACCACCTCGTACACTTGGTATTATTACCTCAAGAGCTCTAAACAAAAAATGATGACTAATACCGAATTGCATGACATGCTTGGCCAGAGCATTATGTTCTGAGTGTTTCTTTATATGATAAAGGTGTTCACGTATCCTATCTTTAAATACTCTGTTGGTTTTTCCAACATAAAAGGAAGAACACACCTGGCACACGGCTAAATACACTATATTAGCCGTCATGCAGTCAGCTCTTGCTGATAACTTAAATTCTCTCACCAGATCAGGATGGATAAAACACATATTGGTGTCAATATGTGAACAATAATTACATTGTCCACATGGTCTAGTAAATTCATCACCATGGGTCACATAACTGTTTTTAGGATAACACAATAGCCTTTTCAAATTCCTTTTATTCTTATATAAAAAGCATGGTTTGTCTCCAACTATATTCTTGATGTCATCATCCACTTGTAAAACTGACCAATTTTTACTCATGATATTTTTAATTTCCTGATTATCAGTGGTATAAAAAGCTGGGATCTTAACATGATTAGGACTTTCTAATTTCTCTAGATATTCACTGGATACTGGGGGTCCAAAATATGGTGCTGCTACAGAGTCTCGTAGTCTAATAACTGTCTCAAGTTGTTCACTTATTTCAAAATCTCTGTATCCCCTATCAGCTAAATTGAGCCTCAGATTATCTAACTCATTTATAAAACCATTATCTGAGGGATTTAATCCAGAGGCTCTCATAGCTTGACCTTTCACAATATTCCTAAAAACAAATGCAGGATGCATACTAGATCTCATTAGTAATGTATTAAAATAGCATGGTTTACGATAGACACCAGTATTAAACAAACCACTGGTTAACCTTTCTATATATATATCTAGAAAATCTATTCTCTGTTTTGAGCTGTTCTTGGAGAATTTCAAAAATTCTGTCAAGTTGTTCATTTTATGATGTAATAAATCTAAACCATGCTCAGTTCCCTTCCATAAGATAAAAAGGTCATCGACAAATCATCGATAAAAGACAACACCATCTCTAAACTCATCAACTAAAAACAGTGTTGTCTATTCCCACTGTGCCAAAAACATATTAGCATAACTATTGGCACAGGGTGTTCCTATGGCAACACCATCCTGTTGTTTAAAGAATTTATCTTGTAACATAAACAAATTATTCTCCAAGACTAATTCAAGAAAATGTGCTATAAGCTCTATCTGCACCTCTAAATATGTACTATGTTAAATCAATGGATGAGTTGTTGAGTGATATTTATTATGTGCAGATCTCTAAAGCACACGTAGTAGATATCATACAGCGTGTTCATGGTACATTATTAGATATTTTCAAGAGTGACATCATTGTGAAAAATGTTTTTGAGTTTTTGGTTATCAGGGATCCACTTATTCCGCAGATTCACGGCCTGCCAAAGATACATAAGAATATGTCTGACCCACCCATGAGGCCGATAGTGGCAGGTAGCGGATGGGTAACAGAGCACCTGTCCGTTTATGTAGAGAAACATCTGAGACCAATTTTGAATGAGAATATATATGTACTAAGAGACTCTAAACAATTTCTGATTGACCTCTATGAGAATTTACACAATTTTACTGATACAGATGGGCTGACATTGGTTACATTTGATGTCCAGTCACTTTTCACTGTCATCCCGAATGAATTGGGAGTACAATATATTTCAGAATATCTGAAGGAACATAGTACATATTTAGAGGTGCAGATAGAGCTTATAGCACATTTTCTTGAATTAGTCTTGGAGAATAATTTGTTTATGTTCCAAGATAAATTCTTTAAACAACAGGATGGTGTTGCCATGGGAACACCCTGTGCCAATAGTTATGCTAATATGTTTTTGGCACAGTGGGAATTGACAACACTGTTTTTAGTTGATGAGTTTAGAGATGGTGTTGTCTTTTATCGACAATTTGTCGACCTTTTTATCTTATGGAAGGGAACTGAGCATGGTTTAGATTTATTACATCATAAAATGAACAACTTGACAGAATTTTTGAAGTTCTCCAAGAACAGCTCAAAACAGAGAATAGATTTTCTAGATATATATATATATATATATAGAAAGGTTAACCAGTGGTTTGTTTAATACTGGTGTCTATTGTAAACCATGCTATTTTAATATATTACTAATGAGATCTAGTATGCATCCTGCATTTGTTTTTAGGAATATTGTGAAAGGTCAAGCTATGAGAGCCTCTAGATTAAATCCCTCAGATAATGGTTTTATAAATGAGTTAGATAATCTGAGGCTCAATTTAGCTGATAGGGGATACAGAGATTTTGAAATAAGTGAACAACTTGAGACAGTTATTAGACTACGAGACTCTGTAGCAGCACCATATTTTGGACCCCCAGTATCCAGTGAATATCTAGAGAAATTAGAAAGTCCTAATCATGTTAAGATCCCAGCTTTTTATACCACTGATAATCAGGAAATTAAAAATATCATGAGTAAATATTGGTCAATTTTACAAGTAGATGATGACATCAAGAATATAGTTGGAGACAAACCATGCTTTTTATATAAGAATAAAAGGAATTTGAAAAGGCTACTGTGTTATCCTAAAAACAGTTATGTGACCCATGGCGATGAATTTACTAGACCATGTGGACAATGTAATTATTGTTCACATATTGACACTAATATGTGTTTTATCCATCCTGATCTGGTGAGAGAATTTAAGTTATCAGCAAGAGCTGACTGCATGACGGCTAATATAGTGTATTTAGCCATGTGCCAGGTGTGTTCTTCCTTTTATGTTGGATAAACCAACAGAGTATTTAAAGATAGGATATGTGAACACCTTTATCATATAAAGAAACACTCAGAACATAATGCTCTGGCCAAGCATGTCATGCAATTCGGTATTAGTCATCATTTTTTGATTAGAGCTCTTGAGGTAATAATACCAAGTGTACGAGGTGGTGATATCAGAAATCACACAGAAGACAGAGAAAATGACTGGATTATTCGGCTAAGGGCTGATAGAGGCCGAGGACTCAATGAGAGGGCTTCTATTAAGCCCAAGTTGAGGAAGCGTCGCCACATTAGATGAGTTTAGTTACAAAGGGACATATATTTTTTAAATTGATATTTTAAATATGCATAATTTTATGCTTTATATGTTTGTATAGCATATAACTATATATATATACATGCCTATACATACATTTATACACGTACATATGTTTTTAGCTATATTTAGGTGCATTTTATATATATATATATATATATATATATATATATATATATATATATATATATATTTATTAAGTTAACTGTGATTTTCTATGCTTCTTATAACATTGCTACAGCAATTGTATGTGACATCCCCCTTTTAAGAAGGTTGATTGATACTTGTAAGTGATTGGTGCTAGGATTTTTGAATTAGTATTTAAAAGTCTTCAATTATGGAGCACTTTTTGTATAGATCTGAAGAAGCTGTAACAGTGAAAGCGCTTATCTGCTTGTGCAACCGGTGCTGAATAAACTTTTAAAGGATCTTCCTGCCTGTGTTTGCCTGCTATTGCTCCGTTCTTGTAAACTCTTTCTTCATATTGCAATATTTTATGTTGTTGTTTGTCTTTCAGCTTTTCCCGGTTAGGGGGTCGCCACAGCGGAACTCCAGTCCGCTAATGATTGGTAGTTGATTTTTACGTGCCGAGTTACCAGCCCTGACGCACAACCTTCAACAAAGGTACGCCCATTCAAGCACGTCTCCACACAGAAGACGCACTAGCTGAGAATCGAACCGGACAGCGTCTTACTGTGAGGCGACAATGCTACCACAGCACCACCACCGCGGGTCTTGCAATATTTTATACCCCCTACTAATTATCCCTTTTCTAACAGCAGCTTCTCTTCTTGATTCACTTAAAAACTCAACCAATGCAGGTCTTTCATTTAAGATTCCCGTGTCCCTTTCTCTGTATTTAGATATCAGTCCCTGATATAGAAGGCAGTCACTAGCCTGCAATCCAGATGTCTTCTCGGCATCTTATACGTTCATAGGTGTTTACTAGGCTAATGACCACACAAGCCTTTTTAAGCCTAGCCATGCATCCCAAATCTCTGATGAATTCCGATACTCTTGATAAGTGTAAGCATGGGCCTGGGAGATGAACCATTTACAGGTTACCTGTTTGCATCAGAGACATAGGTGCCAAACCATGGATGAATTTCTGTTTTCCCATCCATTTGTCCAAGTTGCCCTTCTGTAACCTATCCTTTTCTAATTATTTGTTCCAGACAGGGTTGCCAGATTGGGACCAAAAAAAAAAAAAGGCCTTTCATGCAGTTCCGTATTACAGAAGTAGCTCCACTTTGTGATTGTTTCATTAGTTCATATGCCGGTATTCAAGCCAATCAAAATATCCCACAGCAGAGCCTCTTCTGTTCAGTGCAGAACAGCCCGCTGTTTCACATTGAACAGAAGTGGCTTCGCTTTGTGATTTATGACTGGCCTGGCATGAGAGCCATTCATAAATCGCAAAGCGGAGGCTGTTTTGCCGGGATTTTAACCGGCAGTGCAGGACTCGGGATTGGGCAACGAATCCCATGACAAAATTTCAGCCCCCTCTTGTCTATTCTCTGGACCCTAGTTGCAGTCATCCCTATTGACAGAATCTCCTTTCTCCATCCCCTTGATGTCTTACCTCGTAGTATGTTTTCTGCTACTTTATGAATATAATGTTCTGTATGACTGCTATTCTCCTTAAGGATCTGAATTCAAAAATCCCATCCTTTCCTTATTTCTTGAATTACCCCCCTGTTTTATCTTTATCCCTTTCCACTTTGAATTGTAGCTCTCTGCTTTTGTTATATTTAAGAGCCCTAACTGCACATCTCTAAAATATCCCTTCAAATCAGGTATAGGCAAGTGCTTCCAGATTCTCAGTTTTTGTATTATCTTTTGTTTAATTTCAGCCCACATATCTTTAGCTGCCATAATCAAATCCTTTTTAATCCATAGTCCTAAATACATCATTGTATCAAGTCCCTTAAATATGGGTATTGCTGGATCATGTGTGGGTACATAGATTATATCTATAGCCTTTGATCTGAAGTAGTTTACTTCATTTGATCTGAAGTAGTTTTCTTCATTTGGTCTTCAACCCGTGGGTCTTCAGATACATATCAGATCCATCACGGCCACATTTTCCAGCTATGGCTCCGATCTCCACGCTCATCCCCTTACCCGTAATGCCCCATCTCCCTTCAGATCTCGTTTGCCGCCCGAGAGTAAGCAGCGTGGTCCAAGGTCCATTGCAGTTTACAACATAAAAAAGTGCTAATTTTTGATACCTTTCTAGCTATCCTTTTTGTTTCTGACCTTTTCTGTACCTTCACGTGTTAATCATAGTTGTTTTCTGGTAGGCTTTTCTATCTTCCTCCCCTCTTTTCTTTCTCGTGATAGTGTGTGTCTGTGTGTGTTGCTTGAACAGGCTAAGGCATGGTGGACGCCCCAAAGCCTGGGTTCAAGAGATGCACAGAGTGTGGCCTTAAGCTTTCCCTGGTAGATGGCCACACTCTGTGTGTGGTTTGTTTGGGGTGGCTCACCTCCAGTCCCCCTGTCCTATTTGCACTGGGTTTAACCCCAGAGCTCCTAAGGACAGGCGGGATAAACTTATTGTGAAGTGCCTGTTGCCCTCTACTGCTGGGATGGACGTCCCACCTTCTCCTTCCAAGAAAGCAGTGGCTGCTGTTTCATCTTCCCCTTACTTGGCCTCTTGGACTCACCGCCTTGCCAAGAGGCCCGGGGAGGGGAATAGGTCAAGAAGGACTGGCCTCGCAACCACTCCTCTGACCACTCATTGGAGGCCGGCCCCGCTGAAGACTAAGCCTGTTTCCAGGCCTGTTTCACCTCAGCTCAGGTCCCCAAGGTTCTCCCCTAAGCCCGAGGTTATCATTAGCCAGTGACCCTCTAGGCCTTCTCCCCATTGGCTCTCCTGGCCCACTTCGGTGCATTCTCCCACTCCACCCGGAGCCTTTCGGAAGCAGAAATGGAGAAGATGATGCAGAGATTTATCTGCACTCAAATCCAGATGGGGGTCTTGCCAGTGCCTTTTCCACTGGAGTGGGCACCTTCCAACCAGTTTTCAGACATATTATTCCTTCTCTGATCCGACCCATTGTATTGGTGCTGTTGGATCTGAGGATGGTCAGAGTCAAGGGATTGGCACCGATGGTATTGTGTACCCAGATGCCGGCCAGTGCCCTGAGTGTGTCGGATCCAACTAGATCGGATCCGAGCTCTCGGAGCCGTAGACTCTGGGTCAGATCTAAGAGGGTGTTCTCTGCTCCGAGCTTGTCGGAGGGAAGCATCCCTCTTTGCTTCTTGACTCCTAGAGGCTAGGCTCTGACTCCCCAGTTGGATCAGGGGTAGCGACTTCTGTCAGTTCAGCCCAGGAGGTCTGTTCCCCCTTTGCATTCGACATGGTGGAGAGGGTTCTCGCAGGGTCAAGGCCTCTAACTGTTTTGTCTTCAGAGTCCATCCAGACCCCCCTGGTCTTGAGTGCAGGTCCGACCATCTTGCGCTCTCAGGGACAGCCCATAGCCGTAATGCCCCAGGACGTTCCGACCTTGAAACATCCCGCTTGCAAGACCTCCCCAGAGATCCCTCCTGCAAGCATACGTGTAAAAGGAGGCACTTGGACTCTCCTCCAGAGTCCCTCACAGAAGACATGGACCTGGATGAAGGGGAAGGTTCCCCAAGATCACCCCCGAGGATGTCTCCTTTGGAGACATCATGAAAATCCTATGCCAAAGAGGGGGGCGGTCTGCCCCAAAACTGACCTTCGATGAGTCCATATTTCTGGAGGCATTTGGCTCAGGCCCATCTACCTCTTGCGTGTCCCCTCCTGCTGATCCACTCGTGGATTTGACTACATCTAGGGCATGGAAGGAGCTGGACACCATAGAGCCGATACCCAAGTGCCCAGACAAGGTCCTGAACCCCCATGCTTACAAACTACACTGGCACAAGGGGTCCCCTGTAGATGCTATGCTGGTGGCAGCAGCCAACAAGAAGGAACTCGCCAAGGAGAGTTCCACGGTCTATCTGTATGACCGAGAGTTGAGGCTGTTGGATTGCTTTGGGAAGCAAGTCTATGCTTCAGCAACCTTCTGTGTGAGGTCGCTGAACTACATGGTGCACGTTATTCAACTCCAGGGGGTATCTGGTCAAGGAAGTCACGGAGTCGACCCAAGGGTCCATGTTGGCAGAGGACAAGAAGTTCGATGCACGAATGGCCACCCTAAAATCTGTAGCCAACACGTCCATGGGTTTGCTCTTCCATGCCACAGAGGGAGCTGCACGGGTGGTGGGGTCAGGCATTGCCATCCGGTGTCATGCCTGACTCCACTTATGCCAGTCCTCAAAGCCCTTCAAGGCATCTTTCACCAACACCCCTTTTGATGGTGCCTCCCTTTTTGGGAAGACAGTCAGAAAAACTTTAGTCCAGAGTGAGAAGGATGGGAAGACATGGTCTGCCGTCGGGGTCCGCTTCTCCCAGCCTCAAATGTCCTTTTCCAGAAACCAGCGAGGCCAGAAGAAGATGTGGTTCCAAAGTCTCAGGCATTTTCTCGGGACCCTCAGGACTCATCATTCCCCAGAGGCAGAGGGGGATATGACAGACGCCACTCTAGAGGCAGAGGGGGTCCTAGGAATTTCAGGTCCCGAGAACCTTTCTTGGATAAACCTGGGCAGCAACCCTGAAGGGTTGCCTGGCTGTCCATCTCTGGAGGCAGTCGGGGGTCATTTGTCGCTTCACCCACTAGCATGGGAGTCCATCACTACAAATCAGTGGATGTTGCGAGTCATATCCAGAGGATATTCCGTTCCCTTCAAGGATCCACCCCCTTCCACCAAAACCCTCCTGGACATTCCACCCACACAGCGGGAGGAACCAGTAGTACAGGTAGAATCACTACTGAGAAAAATAGTCATCCAACCGGCCCCCAAGATCAGTCCAGATCTGGGGTTTATTCCAGGTACTTTTTAGTGCCAAAAAAAGACGGGGGACCTCAGACCAGTATTGGATCTGTCCCAGTTAAACCTGTCTGTAACCAAGACAAAATTCTGGATGGTCATGATTCAATCTACTCTGCCTTATCAACAGGACAGAGACTGGATGTGCTCGATCGACCTCCATGATGCTTACTATCACATCAAGATGCGCAGGTGCTCCCGGAGGTTCCTTCCCTTCTGACTGGGAGCCAATCATTACCAATTTTGAGCCCTCCCCTTCAGTCTCACCACAGACCCCTGGGTGTTTACCAATGTAATGGCAATGGTAGCGGCTCACCTGAGACTTCAGGGCATTCAGGTCTTTCCATACCTAAACGATTGGCTCCTTACTGCCCCTCAGAGCATTTACTATGTTAGGCCAGGGACTCCTTTCTTCAGTTAGCCAACAAGTTGGGCATCACTATCAACATGAACAAGTCTGCCCTCCAACCGATCCAAGTTCTAGATTTCATTGGGGCACAGCTGGACGCAATACAATCACAGGTGTTTCTCACTTCAGACAGGTTACGTAGCTTGAGGCTACACATCTTACACATCCTTCAGAACTAGTTACCAACAGCCAAAGCAGTGTTAAGAGCTTTAGGTTCTATGGCGGCAACTATAAATCTTCTCCCCATGGCACGCCTTCATATGAGAGTACTGCAGTGGACTCTAGCAGTACAGTGGTCACTTTTAGACCTTCCCTTATCCTTGCCAGTGAGAATTTCAAAAGTGTGCAAGGACTCCCTTTGGTGGTGGATTCTGTCCCTGGATCTACTCAAGCACCATCCCTACTCAAGCACCATCCCTTTCTGTCCCCGGATCTACTCAAGCACCATTCCTTTCAACCCCCTTTAACCCAAACCACGGTGACCACAGACACCTACTTGGGTGGGGGTGGGCATTGCTCGGGAAGGACAGTCCAAGGCACGTGGTCCTCTTCCAAGACCTATCTGCATATCAGTGTTCTAGAGATGAGAGCAGTTCTTCTTGCATTGCAGGCCCTTCATGCTCATCTTCTTCTGTGAATGATTGCACTTCAGACGGACAACATGGTGATCTGGTATATCAACAAACAGGGGGAAACCGAATCTTATCCCTCATGTCAAGAGGCCATGAGAGTGTGGGAATGGGCGATCTCCATTGGCCATTTTCTGCTGGCAACACACATCTCAGGATGGTCCAACATTTTAGCAGACAGGCTCAACAGATCTATCCTGATGCCTTACGAGTGGTCTCTGAAGTCTTCAATACCGGAGCAGATCTTTCTAAAGTGGGGTCGTCCTTGCTGCGATCTCTTCGCGTCTCCTTCCAACATGAAATGCAGCAAGTTTTTTGCTCTGAAACCCCCTCTGGGGGAAGTCCCCAGAGATGCTCTGATTCATGCTTGGCCTCCCGGGCTTCTTTATGCTTATCCCCCCTCTTCCTGTCATGTCAAAGTTTCTGCAGAAAGCCCGAAGGCTGGGGAGCACTGTGATCCTTATAGCCTCATTCTGGCCTAGTCAGATTTGGTTTCCCTTATTCAGGTCACACCTAGTTGTTCCACCATGGAACTTGGATCTGGTCCCAGATCTGCTCTCACATCTCTCGGGGATTCCTCACTCAGATCTGGACAGTCTGAAGTTCACTGCTTGGCTGCTCCGGTTCCCATGATTCTTAGGACTCCCGGTCTGTCTTCTCCCATTAAATCCATTCTGGTGGCGGCTCATAAATCTTCCACCAGGAAAGTTTATTGTATTAAATGGAAATGTTTTTCTGTTTGGGCCATGGAGAGGTCTTTGGACCCTTTCACTGCATGACTTTCGGCGGTCTTATATTTCCTAGCTAGCATTTTTCATCTGGGTGCTAGTTCCTCTGCAGTGAAGGTTCAGCTAGCCGCCATTTCTAACTTTCATGTTGGGGTAGACGTGTCTTCACTGGCTTCCGCTAAACTTTGTAAGACCTTCCTCAAAGGTGCCTTTCTTCTCAGACGTCAGGTTAAGGACTCCATCCCTCCATGGGACCTTACTTTGTTGTTGCAGGCATTGGTTTCTCCTCCCTTTGAGCCTGCAGCATCTGTGGATCTACAATTTTTGACCTGGAAAATTGCCTTCTTAGTTGCCATCACATCTGCTAGAAGGGTGTCGGAACTTCAAGCTCTTTCTATCAAAACCCCTTACATGATCTTTCACAAAGATAGAGTACCGCTACGCACTAACCCGTCCTTCCTTCCCAAGATAGCTTCAGAAGTCAATATAAATCAGATTATTAATTTATCTATATTTTTTTCCCAAATACCAGAACAAAGGGGAATACAAATTACATTTACTGGACGTACATAGGCAGTTGAAGTTTTATCTGCACAGGACTAAACCTTTCCGCATGTTTGATCAGCTTTTTGTGTCCTATGCCAAGCCCTTATTTGGTAAACCTGCCTCAAAAGTGACTATTGTTCACTGGGTTTCACAATGTATTGGACGGGTTTATTCAGTTAGAGGTTTGTCTCTTCCAGGAAAAGTGAAGGCTCATTTAACCTAATCTATGGCTATGTCAGCGGCCTTTTGGTCTCGGGTCTCTTTGGATGATATTTTTTCACCTGCTACTTGGGCCTTATCTCATACCTTTATCTCTCATAATAAACTGGATTTGGTCTCTAGGAGAAGAGCATCCTTTGGCTCTGTGATTCTCCAGAATATCCTTCCATGAGGGCCTTCCAAGAGTTAGGTAGCTGGGGACTCTGTCCCACAGGTTGAAGATCAAATGAAGTAAACTACTTCAGATAAAGAAATTATGTACTCACCATAATGTTCCATCTGAGTAGTTCTACTTCATTTGTCTTCAACCATTCCCCCCTCCTTCCCCATAACCTTATCTTTTGGGATTTGGCACATCCTTTGTGATGGACAATTGTTGCTGGGATCTTTGGTTCTGTTAGAGCTAAAGTTATTTTGTGATGTTGGTGTTGGAGGATAAGGTGTTATTAGGTCGGGTATCTGTTGTGTTAGGCAGCAAACTCGATCTGAAGGGAGACAGGGGCATTGTAGGTAAGGGGAGGAGCATGGAGATCAGAGCCGTAGCTGGAAAAAGTGGCCGTGTCGGATCTGATATGGATCCAAAGACCCACAGGTTGAAGACAAATGTAGTAGAACTACTCAGATGGAACATTATGGTGAGTACATAACTTCTTTTTTTATTTTCATTAATTTTATATCCGGAAAAAAACACAGAACTGTCTCAGAATATTCCACAACAGTGAGATGTCCTTTTCCGGTTCCATCAGGTACAAAATAATATCATCTACAAATAAACCCAACTTTTCTTGAACAGCATACCAGTTATGTCCTTGAATTTCTGAGTTCCTTGCTTTTTTTTGCAAGTAATTCTAAATCTAATGCAAATAACAAAGGGGGAAGAGGACACCCTACATGGGGGTGTCCTCAGGTGCAACTTATCAGAAAGGAACCCTCCCACTTTGATTTTTGACTGAGATCTCTCATGTATCCTTCAAATTACCCTTGTTATTATTTTATAAAATCCCAGCTTACTCCGTCAAATGCATTCTTTGCATCAAGAGCCAGCAGTAACAGCAATATTTTCTTACATTCTGCTTCCCTCTGGATCATCATTGTTCTATTAATGTTGTCAAATGTTTGCCTCCCCTCCATAAAACCACATTGGTTCAAATCTGTCTATTTTGGGATGACCTTTACCATTCTTGTAGCCATTATAGACATAATCCCTTTATAACTGTGACTTAGAATCAAAATGAGCCTATATGAAGTTGGATCTGATGGGTTTTTACCATCTATAGGTATTACAGCCAATGCCGATTTCTTCCAGGATGTTGGTGCTTCTCCTCCTCCTTTTAAAATACTGTTAAACAAAACTTTCCAGATCTTTGCTATTCTTTTAGCTATTATGAATATAAACACTTTATAATTGTGGTTTAAAATTGACATGGGCCTGTATGAAGCCGAGTCTGATAGATCTTTATTGTCTTTAGGTATTGCAGCCACCACAGCTTCCCCTCCTTTTAAAATACTGTTAAACAAAACATTCCAGATCTTTATCACTTTTTTTCTCTTTCCTAGCTTCCAACCTCCACAGGAATGCCATCTATTCCTGGCAACTTTCCTGTAAATTGGTTATGCATCACCATGTTTATGTCCTCTCCTCCTGTTTTAACTGTAAGTTGTTGAGCCTCATCTACCTCTAGCCCTGGCATATTTAAGTCTTCCTTAACTCTTTCCATCTGTGCTTTTCCTTGATTTCCCCATTTCTCTGTTTTATACAAATGTTCATAAAATGTCTGAAATATCTCTAATAACTTCTACAGTATGGCTGGTTATTTATTTTTTTTTTTGTTATCGGCTCTCCAAGTTTGAGAACAGCCCTTTCTACTTTCTGTTGCCTAAGCCATTGTGAGATTACAATACTTTGCTCTACTGAAGAGCATTCACTTAAAGGTTATGTCTGATTACATGCCTACTAAGCATTGTAAACCAAATCATGAATGCATTGACTTATAATCAATCTGATAATAATGCTTCAGTTATATCAGCATCAAAGTCTGTAACTTTAATAAGCACACATCACAAATTTAATGTGATGATATTTCCTTAAAGTGAGTTTTCACTGCATAAAGACTGTGAGGCGAAATGTGCAAACAAAAGAAACAAAAAAGAGATGGGAAGAACCTCTGCTCAGCTGTGTACAAGTAAATTATAACTAAGGAAATCTAAAACAGTCTCCATCCTAGTAACCTAGTGTAAATAGCCATGCCTATGTATGGTGCATGCAGCAAAGAGTAGTGTTATGAATCTGTCTATATACCCTGTTTTTTTTTTTTTTTTTTGGGGCAGGACCTGATTCATTATTAACTCATGTTTGTTAAAGAGCCCAGCATGTACATATCGTAGTATTCCGTTTGCTACATTATTTATTCAAATGATCCCACTTCTTGCTAAGCAGATGTTCATGATGATGCGCCAACTTCTAATTTGCATAACTAAGGTCCTAAATTCTTGCATTGTCATACATTTTTTTGGCAAGGATCAAAAGTACATAACTGTTTTGAATTAGTGATACCCTATCAGTCTCAGAGTGCTTTGCAGCATTTCCTTTTACCGTTGTAAAAACGGACTAGCCCCCAAAATATGCAACCAGTTAGCTAACTCTGACCTAAGGCACCTCCAACAGGTTTTCAATTGTTGTTCTTCTTTCGGCTTTTCCCGGTTAGGGGTCGCCACAGCGGAACTCCGGTCCGCTAATGATTAGTAGTAGATTTTTTTACGGGTGCTGAGGTGCCAGCTCGACGCCCAACCTTCAACGAAGGCACGCCCATTCTACGCATGTCTTTCGAACACCACTAGACCACAAGGAAGAACATGCAGACTCCACACAGAAGGTGCTCCTGCCAAGAATCAAATGGGGGAGAACCTCTTGCTGTGAGGCAGCAACGCTACCGCTGCAGTTGGGAATATCCTAGATAACCTTGCAGGTGTATAGAAGTATTTGAATTGTCACTGCCAACCAAAAGAAAAATGGTACTTTCTGGATTTGGTAGCATATTTTGATATTTGGATTTACTGCGGTGGTGGTGCTCACAGTCGATTCTCAGTTAAAGCGTCTGCTGTCAAGCCAGCATGTAAAACTCTACTGCCAATCATTAGCGGACCGGAGTTCCGCTGTGGCGACCCCTAACCGGGAAAAGCCGAAAGACACACACACATTTTGATATTTGCAGAAACTTATCCCATTGAGCTTGGGATATTGACATATCTAGGTCCATCCCCCAGATTAGTCTGAATTTATCTTTAGCATTCTGTTTGCAACCCAGCAGGATATGATAAGCTTTACTGATTGTGCCTTTGTTCATATATTCAAGACTGTCTACTGCCCAGGAGCCCAAGAACAGATAATTATTGGCAAAGGTCTTAAGGTGTTGTACATCACTGCAAAGTCTATAACATTCAAGTAGATCACATGTTTTCGAGGAAATGAGAGCAAGAAGTAGTGGTACTCCCTTCTATTAATGGAGTCCAAGATCTAAGTTTAGGAAGGTATTTCAGCATGCCAAAAGAGAAGCTTCTGTCAGTCACAAGAGAAGGAGATGGGGGATAATTCCTTCCACCAGGCTCTCAGCTTTGAATCTCTTAAGGTACAGTTTAGAGAGCACAGCAAGTCCTCTCAAAATAATGTGAGACTGCTGATTTTGGAGGAACTCTTAACCAAGGTTATTTTGTAGAATTGGGAGAGTCCTCCTATCCTAACAAGACCCCTTTCCATTGCGAGTCATAAGCCACAGTTATTACTTGAATGCAGTTTGTAAGTTTAATAGCCTTTGTATATAAAGCAATGTCAGGGAGGCCCAATATTCCAGACTGGGACGGCAAAATAAGGCGATCCTGTCCTATTCTGTATTGATCCCCTTCCCATATAAATTTAATGCTTCTTTAATTTTTTAAAGATGATCTCCTTAGGGAGTTGCAGCCCCTGTATAACATACAGGAATAAAGGTAGAATGAACCAATTAATATGTTGTTTCTTCTATGTCATGTCTAGTCTATGCCTCTTCTATTCATCAAGAAACCTACAATATCTATCATTGGTCTTCCTGTAGGTTTGCTCAGCAGAGGACTGAATTGTTACCCTATACTGCATGCCTGGATAAGTGATTTGGTTATTTTTATTCAAAACAGAATATGATTGGATAACCATGAGAGAAGGGAAGTAAGCTATCTTAACCACTTCAGTTTTAGAAAATGTTATTTTTAGACTGATATTCTCCCCAAATTTCGAGGAGCCATAATAGCCTTCTCCGATTCCTCCTCTGAATGGGCTATAAATCATCTGCATGCAGCAAGTGTAAACACTTGATTCCCCATCCTGTATTCCTTCAGAATGAACTTACAAAATGCTCGACAAGTGGCTGCAAATATAGGGCAAACAGGAGAGGAAAGACCGGGCACCCTTGGCTAGTGCCTTTACGATCTCAAACCTCTTTCACAACCTCAAATTTATTTTGGCTCTAGCCTTTGAATTGTCGTATAAAGTTTTTAACAAACTTACCAACCCTTGTGGGAAGCCAACATGCTGCAACACCAGAAAAAAGATAGTCCCACTAGATCCTGTTGAATGCATTCTCCAAATCTAGGCTAAGTGCAAGAATTGGAGTATTAGAGCAACAAGCATCCTCAACCACCAGTCATGTTTTTATTAAATTATCAGCTGTTCTTCACCAAATAAATCTAGATTGATCCATGTGTATCATGTCTGGCAAATACTTGGACAATGTATAGGCTAATATAGCCATAAATAAGTTATAATAGTGGTTTAATACAGAAATGGTGCAATAAGATGGGATTTTTCCCAGGTTTTAAAATGTGCAATATAATAGCCTGCTCCCAAGACTGGGGGACTACCCATTTACACTTTATGTGATGGGAAAGATGTACACATTTTACAAAAAAACTTTCATTATAAATTTCTAGCAGTAACATGAGTTGGGGGGTTTCTCTTTTGCCAGCTTCTTTGTAGATGATTCCCACTTACTGACCTGTAAAAAGTCTCTGAACTGATCTTAGGTTTATTTGGACAAATTTAAGCAAGAGAGATACTGTCTGGCCACTTTTAAATCAAAAGGATAATCCTCTTTGATTCCGTAAAGTTTTTCTAGGTAGTTAACACATTGATGACTTACCTCCAGTGGAGAGTTATTCACCATACCTGTGTCTGGGTTAATAAGCCTAGTGACCCCCCCCCCCCGAGACACTAAGGTCTCTTAATTTAAGGGTAAGATATTTAAGAGAAGATGGGAAAGAGTCAAAGGTTCTAAGGTTTAATGTACTCCTATCTCGTTCAATCCTGTGAGCTGAACCTATAATCAGAGACAAAGTTTTTTGCAGGTCTGACAGATGCTCTTTATTTAAGGGCTCCTAAACTTGCATCACTCTGTGCTAATGGTCTAATAGCTGTACCCTTACATAATCTACCCTCAGCAAAGGTCTTGAGGGTAGAGGGACAACTACATTTCAAATGATCCAACCTCTCACAACTATAGTGTAAGTCAACAGTATTTTTTATTAGCTCCTGTTTTTGCTGAAGCGCATTGTTTGTTTGCTGGAACTGCTGACCTTGAGAAAATCAGAAATTTAAAATGTAATTGCAAAGCCTTAGCAAAAATAGAAATTTAATTTCTAATGTTTGTCAAGCCGCACAGGGTAAAATAAATTATCAAGAGATGGTGAGGTATGGTCGGAGGACCCTAGTAGACCATGTTGTAAAGATTTGAGAATATGACTGAGCTCTTTTATCAGTTCTGGATAAAGAGGTGAACCTATGTGAGAAATGAGTGTATGATCCATTAGGTAACCTCAGTTCTGTATGTGCATCAATCATCCCAAAAGTTCTGAAATGTCTGACTTGATACTTTTCCTAGCGAGTGAGTTTTGTATAACCATGGGCCAGTGGTAACCTCGTTTTGAGAGCCTAAAGAATTCCATTCTCTTGTCCACATGACATTTCCCTCCTGAAAGCTAATCCATTCTCTAATTAGCCCAGAGGTGATCTCTGAGGTTATACCTGGTGGGAGATGTATAGAAATAATAGTAACAGGGTTCCCATTTAAAAAAAAAACTAAGTCTCATAAATTTCCCATCTGGGTCTGTTAATTGAGCCACTGGCTCAAGTGTCACATGTTTTGAAACTGTTATCATGGTACCTCTTCAGCTGTTTTTCCATTTTCCATGATAATGTGAAAGTCCTTCCCCCACCTCAGATCCACGGATTTCCGCACATCACATCCATTTCTTAAGCATCTTCACTTTCCCATTGTTTCTTTTCTAGTGCTCCACCTGTCATTGTCATCTTTCAGAGTATACTTGAAATCTGCATCTCTGTTCCTCTAATGCTTAGCCTCCAGCATTTACACATCATGCCCAAAAACACTGTGTACTTTTGTTGAATCATTTCCTTCTGTAAGTATAGAAAGGCTCCACCTTCTCCAGCAGCTCATGACTACTACTTCCACTCTCCATCGCCCACTTTTTAAACTGTGAATATTAACCGAACCCTTTTCATACCATTCACAAGCACATCGTAAGTCAGCGCTTAGCCAGCCTGTCCTCAGCATATTTATGTGCGACTGCCTTGATTACCTTCACCTCCTAAGATTCTCTGTCTTTTGACATAGGACTCTTTCCCTCTTCACTAGTTTATATACCTCCCTCCCAAACACACACACATCTCCAACTTGCTGTTCTGATCTCTTCTTCAGCCTGCTGTGGCCCAAGTGATTCAAGTCCATGTAGCAGCTCAGATATTTGACTGAGCTGGGGAAGGAGTGTGTTTGGCCCTAGGGCCTTGGAGCAGGCACATCTGCACAGACTGGACCTCATGGTTCACTCAGCCTACTCTGGAGATGTCAGCATGCTGGGGATGAGGTAGAGCTTGGAAGAGACCCTGTTAATAACATGTCATGTTGCCATCTGCTAGCTCTGCTCCAATGCTCCTCTTTCAGACTGCCAATAATAGCGTCAACCTGGTGGTAACACTGCTGTAATGCTACGTTCCACAGTTCCCATTCTTCCAGTCAGGCAGTATCATACGGAGAGTGAGAACCATGGGAGAGCAGCCAAAGCAGCTGGGCAGAGAACCAAAAAAAAAAAAAAATTAATTCAAAGAGTAGCCCTTCTATTGTAAGCAATCTTGTAACAGTTCAGATAAGACAAGGAATTCAAATAAGGCCAGTGGAAAGGTGTCAAAGGCTGAAGCAGTGGCAGGGATTCGTGCACTGAAAACACACCCCCACCCGACTAACTGGCACCCTTCCGCTGTCATTTTTCCTGATGCATGTCCTTTTTATTTGACAGGAAACTCTAGTGGTTTCTCATAAATCTTAAGGTGCCAGCCCTGGCACGCCCTGAAGAGGATAACATCTTCATTCCCCTATACACATAGAATTCTGTTGGTAAGCAGTGGATGTGAAAACCAGAGAAATAATGCCATTTTGGGAGCCCAGATGGGGCCATACTGTGACCTCAGATGACTCTGACTTGTCATAGTGTGTTGGTGAGGGAACCATAAGGATCAAGGACATTTGGAATTGCAGGAAAAGACCAGACATGTCAATGTCAAAGAAGTGCTAAGCACTGGTTCTGTGTTTTTGGTGCTTCACACTGGACTTACCAGGAGCCCTTAGCATTGTCAGTTGTCACAGACAGCACCACAAATGATATGATAATGTGGTTAATCAGCAAACAAGAGACTCATAATATTTCCTGGGCAGGTTAGCCACAATGACAGGGGATCTGACTTCAAAGATGAACATCTAACTCCATGCTTATTGCATTCATTGAGTTTAGAATGCCTTACTAGTGCATCTGAGCAGGTCTGTTGCCAGACCTGTTGAATGGAAGTTGACTATAAAGGTCATGAACTTCCTCTTTTCTGGGACACTCTGGTGATAGACCTGTTTGCCTTCCCACAGAGACACCAGACCCCAGACGTCTCCTCCAGTTGTCCCTTCAAGATGGCCTTAGCAAGGTACTGAAGATGGCAATGCAGGACAGAACTCACTTGATCCTGTTTGCACCCCTGTGACAAAGTCAGTACTTCTTTCTGTCCAAGAAGCTAAGCAGAAGTCATTCAAGGGTTGTCCTTCTCTTGTGCAATAGCAAGGGACCCTGGTGTACTTAAACCTGAAGAATCTATGACTTACAGGTTGGAAGACAGAATATTAATCTCACATCAAGAATCATTAAGAAGGTTAGAAAGCCTAGAACTTGGAAAATCCTACCTGGAAAAGTGGAACAGATTCTCTCATATTGATGCAGAACTAATGGTATTCAGTCAAGTACAGCTTTGGCTCATCAAGCTTTCCTGTACCTATCTTATCTAATTTGGCAAGGGCCT
>NC_056726.1:420461625-420556625 GCF_019279795.1 Protopterus annectens | reverse complement strand
GTGTGTGTGTGTGTGTGTGTGTGTGTGTGTGTGTGTGTGTGTGTGTAGATGTATAGATACACACACAATGTCTGGTGTAAATGTATCTCTCTGTTTTTGTATTGTCTTGTGTATCTGCTTCTTGCTTCTTTGTACTTTTGATTCACGTGTGCATTACCTGCTTCCTTTTTGTACTTGTTTGGCACTTTCTTTCCATTTGTTTTTCCCTTTGACTTGTTTCCATTCACTGGTTATATACTGCAGTTTGGGACAGACTCAGTGCCGATCTTCCAAGGCAAGCATCATTCAATCTACTAAATAGCATCAAAACCTTGTTAGCTGAATGGCTAGAACCATGTTCTGTCCATGTATCCTGTGTTTCCAAGTAGTAACAGTGTAAAAGAAGTGGGAATATTGCACTAAAAGTCATTATGTGCTGCCATCTCACAGTGGTTGCTTAACTGCAGTGGTGTGCCAGAGTCCATTTAGTGTCACGCAAAAAAATGTAAGCATGTTTTCATACGCTATATTAACATAGTTTATACACAACAGGATTGTAATCTTCATTTCTTCTATTTACCAGCTATTTGGGTAAGTTATGGAGAAACCATAATTTAAACCAGGAGTGTGTGTGTTTACATGTGTTATGTATACACAAGTAATCAAAGCAGCTGTGCAGATTTGCTGCCCTCTAATGTCCATATTCAGGTAGTACATCTTGTACAGAATTTTATTCAAGCTGACTTGAAATATGCTCTGCTGGATGCTCCAAGCCAAGAACGATGTAATTTTGATTGACTTATAATACATTTTTAACATTCATAGCTCATATTAGGGATTATACAGTGCAAAACTGAGAGGTGTGTCTGAATGCAGCACATAATGGAGACCCTTTTAGTAATATATCACTGGACTGCCATTTCTGAAGACCTTTAATATAGCTTAAATCATTTAGGAATTATCCTAAGAACTGCATTTTTGCTCTTTTTATATGTGTATGCACACCCCCTTACACACAGTGTCAAGAGAGAGAGTTTTCTGTATTGCTTGTACTAATTTAGCAGACATGTTTCCAAACTCATTAAGATGGAAGTCTAAGAAGCCATGTTGCTGTTCTGCTAAATTATTATGCTTGTTTGCTGGAGTAGCAGTTAAATGGTGAGGACTTGCATAGACTACATTTTTATGGGGGTTCTGGGTGACTATACTTCAGTGAGTTATGACACTGAATTGTTAAATATACCACCAATGCACCCTTTCTGTGCCTGTTTCTAGATATATGGCTTAACATGCCTTTGCTGGACCTTTGAGACTAGAGAGAACATTTCAGGAAGGGTTCAAAAGGCAGACGATGCTACAATCTTTTTAGGAAAAAATGTTTTTTCTACGTGTTTCATCCAGTTTGCTCTTCTTTCTGTGTATCCTTCACATTATGCCATACTTTTCTACGTTTTCAAAAGTATGCCTAACCTGATTATTCATTTTTATGGGCACCACTGAACTTGCATATATGATGCACTAAAGCTCTTCCTGTGCCAAATGCTACACAGATCTTTCCATCCTCCCCTGACATCTTCCATTTCTAAGTAACAGCACTGTTTGGATTGTTTTGTCTGTCATATCAATTCTCCTGATAGTATATGTGGAGAATACATGAAGTACTAGTCTGGATTTTAAAAGCAAGTCACATGATCATCCATGTAGACTTGGAATCATTTTTGGGGAGGAGCATTGTGATTCCTTTTCTGTACATATTCTGGGCAATTTCCTGTATGGAAAACATGAGAACTGGCCTTCAAGGACAAAGATTCAAAAGAGTTAGTTTTACTTCTTTGTCCTTTGTTAAAATTATTTCTGACAGACATTTGTTCATTCCTCCTGAAGGTGAGATTCAGGTGTTTCAGAGCATGACATCCCATATTCTTTCAGGCCCCACTCTTCACAGTGGCCCGTGGCTTTCTTATACACTGATGTTTCCTATTCATGCAGCAATTATTCATAGCAGCCTGATAACTGTGTCCTGCAGTCTGTCATTGTTTGTTTGGGTCAGCAGTGCAGCAAGACATACTGCCCCTCTTCCCTCTGATGGACGAGACAATATTGGTTGCTCACTCACACCGTGTATGCTGTGGTCCTGCCATCATCCAAGCCACTAATTGAGCTAGTGCAATGGGCCATCCTGCCTCCTTTTCACCAGTGTAGCTGGCATCAGCTGCTTACTCCCACCCTCTGTTCGATTACTTGTTACAAGAAATATAAGTTATTGCTCCTCATGATCATTCCACAAAGGGGCGTACCTGTTTCAAAGTGAATTCAGTTATAGAACCTGGAATGCAGTACTGCACGTTTATTCAAAAATGTGAACTTTGTACAGCCTCACAAAAAGGGAGCTTTTGTTCCAGATGCACTTCAGTAGCTCAAGTTTTGTTACTCAAGGTGTCTTGCCTTTGATGGAAGAGGTAATGACAAAACAGTTTGGTATTTTCTCTTCAAAATAGTTGATCTTTGATAGCCTGTTTGTCTGACATCCCTCTCTTCACACCTCTGTAATTCTTCATTTTTCTCTTTGAGGGTCTGTTTGTGGCTACCAAGCTTAGATAATAAGAGGAGCTATTTTTTCTCCTAATTCTCTTCCAGATGGTTCTCTAAACAGGCCGTATGGCAGGGAAGTGTGGAGTGAAGATACCATTTACATGGGTTTGCCAGCACAGGATACTGTTGCAGATACATTTCCAAACAGTTGGTCTGCAGAAAATGTCCCCGTGGTCAATGTGTCCCCTTATGCTGTTGGTCCATATGTGACCTAAGTGCAAATTCTGTGTATGGTATTCAACATTTTGCTTATAAATTTTCTTGTAGCAGTCAATTGTCATTGTGCAGAGCACCTGTTGTCACATGTTTGCAGTAGAAGGGTGACTTGGACAAAGTCACATGTATGTAAGTGGTACCACAGAATCGCTGCTTGCATTGCAGTACGTATTGCACTTCAGGTTATGTGAATGGTGCCACAGAATCGCAGCTTGCATTGCTGTATGTGTTGTACTTCAGGTGTATGAGTGGTACCACAGAATCGCAGCTTGCATTGCTGTACGTATTGCAGTTCAGGTATGAGTGGTACCACAGAATCACAGCTTGCATTGCTGTACATATTGCACTTATGCATACCTTTTCTTTCTAATTAAGTTGCGGCCACTTTTACTTGCTTTTTTGCGATGGTATTCTCGATCCTAAAAATATTGACGAGCTGTCTGACAGCTATAGCATATCCATTACAGACTAGCTTTTTACTCATTGTTTGGTGGCATGTGCAGATGTGGCTCTACACTGTCGATCCAGTACTTCCTACTTGACATTTCCCTTTCTAGTCTCCTGTTATCTTGATGCTACTGATGTCTAGTGCATTATCTTTCCCAACATTAATCCCACCATAACCCCCCCATGTGTTTTAAAAGTTTTGATTATGAGTAGGATAATTATTACTGAAGTATCTGTGTGACAAATCACATCGGTATGCATTAAATTACATATATAGGGCAGCAGAAACACTAGTATCCTATAAAATCCAAGTCAGCCATTGTGCATAGTAAGGCTGATTGTAATCCTTAATTAATATTAAGTTATCCTGAGTGATGGTTAAAGTGCATCTGATTTTTTGTAACATGCAAAAGGTCAGAAGCAAGGTCAGCATGTTGTTATACATGGGGACGCAGTACTGACATGCAATTCTTTCCGTATGTTTGAGATTTAAAGTTCAGAAGTAAACACGCCTTGTAAAAAAAATGCCCCCCCCCCAAAAAAAAAAAAATGAGTGCAAAAGCAGATATTATTTAATTTGGGTAGCTGTCAGGTGTGTGATAACAACAAGCTTGATTGCAGCTTTAGCCTTCTACAGGTGTAAAGTCCATTGATTCCAGGATTGCAGTGTCCTTTCAGTGAACAGTGGTACTGAAGTTGAATGAATGGACCATCATCGCAGCTGCCATGAAGGGCGCGGTCCCTACCTGCAGCACTTCATTTGTTTTTACTAGATGAGGGGTGCCTTCCTCCCACTGACTCAAAGGCCTGGCTTCAACTTCCTAAGACAGGAATCAACCATGTGTAAGACTCCGACCCTAATTGTCTATTACTTTGTACATCTTTTCGCTATCATGTTTAGATTTAGATTTAGATTTCACCAGTTTGGCCTGTATACCAACAAGATTACTTGTGATCCACTAAAACAATAGCATGTACGAAATGTCAAAACAATATATACATACTCTGTCTCGATCGCTGTAATATGCGGATAGCTTAATTGTTAAAATAATACATATGTACTCTGTTTATCTTAATCATTGTAAAAAATAGCTTAATTGGTAAAATGCATACATATTTTTTATCACAATCGTATATGTGAATAGCTTAATTGGTAAAATAATACATACATGCTTTGTCTATCGCAATCATAATATGTGAATAGCTTAGTTGGTAAACCAATATATGCATACAGTGTCGCAGTCATAATATTTGAATAGTTAATTGTTAAAATAATACATACATACTCTGTTTATCTCAATTGTAATATGTGAATAGCTTAATTGTTAAAACAATATTTACACCTCAGTTTGTTATACATTTTATCTCACTTTGTTGTAACAGCTTAGTAGTTATTGTGCTTCTTTGTTTGTTGTGTGTTATACCAATATTCTCCAATATTGTACCTTGCAGTCATGTTCTTTGGAAAACCGTGATCTACTTTGTAATATGTACTACAGTTATTTAAATATGTTTTTTTTCTTTTTGCTCAAAAGATTTTTTTATTTTTCATAAAATTGTCACAGTAGTTCAATACATTTTGATAATAAATTAATAACTTAATAAAATTCTCAGAACAAGAAGATAAACTATGTACATTATTTACAATGGCCTGAAGAAAAAAAAAAATAACAATCGTATTTCTAGTAAAAAATGATACAGATAATAAACAGTAAAGTTATGTATGCAACAATTCCTACAATTGTTGAAAAAGGTCAGGATTTGTCTGGTAGAAGTCAATAAAAGAAGTCACTTTGCTCCAAATATTATTAGTAAGTAGTTATAGTCCTTGATTTTTGTTTTTTGTTTATAAGCAAGTTCCTTCATGAAGGATAAAAAGTCTCCAAAGTGTGGTGCTGAGGAGGATTTCCATTTCCTGGTTACTTTTCCTTATATGTTTTGACATGAATTCTTTGAGATGTGTACTATGTACTATGATTCCTTTAGAGATATGTGTATGTTTCTTGAATTACGGTACTTGGAATAGTGGTTGAAAAGGGTACTTGGATCAGCCCAACTACCCAATTAAATAAATAAAGAAAATAAAGTGAGTAGTTTAAATGTGCTGTTTATGAATTGTTTAGGATCTAATGTGTAATGGTCCTTAGAGACTAGGCCCTGACTGAAGAATGAACATACTCCAACAGGTTATTAACATACAGGTAATGTCTATTAAAAAACAAGTCCTCTGCTTCATGGCAGCATATTAAAATCCTGTGAAGCTTGGACAGAACAAAAAAGCAAAAGAACACCATTTTCACACCTGCTAAATGCAGCTTTGCTGTTTAGCAAGAATAAAATTAGCACAAAAAGTAAATAAAGAAATGAAAATGTAATATATGTGCTTGTGTGTGTGTGTGTGTGTGTGTGTGTGTGTGTGTGTGTGTGTGTGTGTGTGTGTGTGTGTGTGTGTGTGTGTGTGAGTGAGAGAGAAAGAGATAGACAGACAGCTTGAGAGAGAGATGGTGCATACCAACAACTTTCAACTGCAGCAGGCAGTCCGTCAACATACATTACTGAAACAAAAAGAAGTGTGAAGCTCAGTATCTGGCATTACTGACTGATTTTAATCCTCAGTCATTTCCCAGCAAGTAAAGCATTCTATGAGGGACAGAGCAGAGATATATTTCAAAATCAGTGATAGATAAGAAGTATGGGGGGGGGGGGGGGGGGTTGCAGTGCCTTCCATTCTTTGATTTTTTTTTTCATTCATTTAATTGCAGTGAGACTCTGTAACTGCTGTGTGTGTGTGTGTGTGTGTGTGTGTGTGTGTGTGTGTGTGTGTGTGTGTGTGTGTGTGTGTGTGTGTGTGTCTCTTTCTTTTCTTCTGAATATGTATGTGTAGTTACTAAGTGCTTGCATAACTAATATTTTGGATGTAAAATATGTCTTCCAACAATTATATATTCTACAGCAAGTTTAAACATGAGGAAGAGGAACTATTTTACATCACAAGTATAGCTGTCCCATTCTCTAAGTGCAGTAATCCCTGGCAGGGTAGTGATTGTCAGGGAATTAATGCCTGTCCATGCATGGTAAGGTCCTCTGCCTGCAGTGCTGCACCTCACAACACCCCTAGGTGTGCATTTGTTTGTCTTTTCCCGGTTAGGGGTCGCCACAGCGGAACTCCGGTCCAGTAATGATTGGCAGTGGAGTTTTATGGTGCCAGTTTGCCAGCCCAACACCCAATTCCCTGATAACACCCACACAGTTGGGCATTATTGCTTGCTTAGCACCAATCATTTATTATATGTCTGCATTTGCTGAATCATACTAGGGGAAAGGAGATTGAGCATTTCATGTCATTAGAATGCACAGCACTCATGTACATCAAAGTGTCTTGCATTGTACAAAAAGCTGTGTGTGTAAGTCTTAAGTGAGAGACTGTCTGTAGTAGGGTTGAATGGTTATGTCTACCTCCCAAGGTCATAAGAAAAAGGTTCTCTTGTATATGGAGACAGCTTGTGAAAGCATTGTTAATGTACAATATGTTGCTTTCATTAACTAGAATATTTTACATTTCATTATGACCATTTAAAAGCAGTAGACGTTAGTACCTCCCCATTTGTGAGTTTGAAGTAACAAGTCCTACTGTTCTTGTATGTAATACTTTAGCACGTAAGATAAGATGTGTGGCACATGCTGACTGGTTGAAATCTTAATTTACCATTAAGTTTGTGATTAAATTGTTTTAATTGTTAGTTTAAGAAATGTGTTGATATTCAGAGTTGTGCAGCACTATTGTAACTAACTTAGTGTGTAAATGTGTTTCTGTCATTGTCAGATCTAAAAGAAGAGTCCTTGGTCGTAAGGATTCTGAAGAGGATCGTTTAAGGAGTCAGTCTCTGTCTCCACCAGTGACCCCCACTGGGCCAGCACCTAATTTGGGATCCCTTCGTCATACAGGATCAATTCATAGAAGTACCCGTAAATCCAACACTAGCAGTGACAATTTCAAGGCTTTGCTGTTAAAAAAAGGAAGCAGATCAGAATCAGGGTCACGCATGTCTGCTGCAGAGATGCTGAAAAATACTGACCCAAGACGAACAAGGGCAGACTCTGCCCCAGAGCTTCAGGACAGTCCTGCCACCTCTCCCAGTAAGATTAAACGATCCCAGGAAGAATGGGCCAGAAGTGAGGGTGTTATGCCCAGAAGTCTGTCTCACTCCAGTGCTAGATACAGCAGGTCTCGAACTCCTCCTTCTGCCGCCAGCAGCAAGTACAGCGCAAGAAATCGTACACAGAGTAGCCCTATGACAGTTATATGCGAAGGAGATAGTGAAGCAATCGATTCACAAGACGAGGACTGCACTCTGTCTGAAAACTCTTCTAGTGGGAAGCTGCCTCAGCAAATTGCTGGCAACAGGACGGTTGAACTAGTTGGTAAGAGCAGCTCACTCTCATTGGAGGACTCTAATCAGCTCCTAGAGGCTGACTGCTTGAGTACCTCAGCCTCCAAACTAGACTCGCTGTGTAATTCATAGGGGTGGAATGGCACTTTAACAGAGTGATGTTGTGATATGTTATCACATTATGAAGGAGTCTGATCTCTGGCAATGTTTATGAGGTAACCTGTATTGTCTCTGCCGCTCAATAAGACACGCTGAAGTCGATTTCTTGCATGAGATTAAATCTGTAAGGTTGAGCTCCATTAGCTGTGAATAATAGGGTACTGCCGTTTAGGGATGGTGATGGTGAGGAACAGTGAAGGGACTTTCATGCTGCCTTTACTTTATTCATATGCTACTGTCTCTTGAAGCATTGGTGTGGTCAAGCAGTAAAGGGGAGCATATTTATGGAGGTAACTAAATGTTTCCTCACCGGAGGTAACTAAATGTTTCCTCACCTGAGAGTTCATTTACCTGCTAGCTGTAACATTGAAGTGAACTTCAAAAGGCTTTTCTCTTGTTTTAGAGGATGGAAAAAAGAAGGTCAGAAAGGGATAGACACAGAAGTAAAGGTGTGTGCGCGTGTGCATGGCATGTTGTTTAATTTTTAAGGTATTCTTGAACTGCAGTGGTCGGAATGTACACTAGTGATGCTAAGTTGTGCTGCTGACAGGACACAAGTAAGATAAATGCTGAAGAATAAGCATTAGATTTAGGCATGTTGGAACAAAGAACTAATTTCCTGTGTAAATTATTTACTCAGATTTTTAATGACAATGTCATACACTTCAGAAGTCATGCGTGTCAACCTGATGCAGTTTAATGCAAGAAAGGAAAGCACACAGCGTAATTTAGATGAATTATTTTGAGACTGCAGGGAGTTTTTAAGCAATAGAACTAATACAGATGAGCAAAAAAAAATGCAGTGAAGACAAAAGCAATAATCCACTGCCGCCATTTCAACATTGCAGGTTTTAAAACTTTTTGCAGTTTTTCACTTTTAGGAACTTGCACTACATTTTTGTTAACAAATGTTTCATTTTTTTAAAGAATAATGGCTTGTTTGCCAGAAATTGTTCTGTAAACAAAATGAGAGCAGTTAAAGTGACTGAATAAATATAAAAATGCCTGTCACTTGTTAACGAGTTTCCATAAACTTGCTATATTTTGTTTACCAAAGACTGATGGTTGTTTTCTATTTGACTCCAGTATTTAATAAAAAAAAAATATCAGTTTGCTTTTATAAATAAATCTAACATTGGGTTAATAACTTTTGCATTTCTTATTTTTGGAAATGTTGGGTTAATGACATTTGCATTTCTCCTTTTTGGAAATGTTAGTACTTTTTTTGATTTAGCTTAAGTGAAAGGTAACAGGACATAATTCATGATTTAATTTTTAAAGTGAAAAGTTGCATCTGCTTTCCTTTTTGTCAAGAGTCTTTTGTATTCTTTGTAAATATATAGAAATTGTAAATTTATCTTTAGTTCAGTTTGTAAGTTAGCATTTGTACATTTTTTATGCTTTCCAAAAGAAACATTTGTAGGTTATTTATTTTAGTGGAGTAGAAATGCTTGTGACTTTCCTTTTGAATTTCTCTGCTATTTAGCAGTACTGTAAATTCAGGGGCCTTTACTTATTGATGTCTGCAAAAGGAAAAAAAAAAAAAAGAAAGAAACTGATGGAGGATATGAATATAGTAGATGTGATTCCAAGTTTCAAATAAAGTAAGGCTACTGAGTTTCACTTTGTTTGTGTGTCTATCTGATTATTCTAGCAGACTTCTGATTTTTCCATTAATGAGTCAGACCAAATCGAAAACAGAAGTTTGTAAAGGAATAACCCCCCCTCCTATGACAAAACTTGTAAAGATATTAATTTTCTTTTATTTTTATTATTTTGCATATACTTACATTAACCTTAACCAATGTATGGTTCTAAGTGCACATGAAGGACCATTTTACTATTAACTTTTGATTATTTCAAATAGATCTTTTTATTTCTGTAAGGGAAAGCCTCCCTGATCTTTTTTTACTTCTACCCAGTCGTATAGATGGAGCTGTAAGTCTTCTCAACTCTTAAGAGGTTGATCATTGTGAAGCTTTGGTAGAGGCTTGTTTTCAATGAAACGTAATGTAAAATGTTTTTTTTTTTAATTTTTATAGGCTTTCTTTGTAATACTGTAGGTAAGCATTTTGTTTCGTCCTCTGGTCAGGTTTCTTTGATTTGTATGAAGACGTTAACATATGCAAGCTGTTTTAGACAATATGGGAAATGATAGTAGAACGAGGATACACATATTATAAAAGAATAAATAAATAAGTGACTGTTTTAAAATGAATATTGCCTGCATTTAGATGCTTTTTCACCACATGACGTAACTGCCTTCTAACTGTATAAGAAATGCTTAACTTTACAAAAGAGAATTTCTGAAGTGTCCCTGCCAGTTGAGATCTCCCTATTGCGTTGCTGAGCATACATTAACAAGTAATGACCCCCTCCCATTATTCCTGGTGCCAGTTCATGGGCTTGGGTGAAAGGGCATACTGACTGCCATTTTGTGCTTTAAGAAAAACCTTAGTCTGTGCCTCCTAGTTACAAAGAGAACATGTAGTTACCAGAACTAAATTAAAAGTAACACTAGTTTAGCCTCTAGTGTCATAGTCCTTTGCCAGCCATCCATGACTGTCACCTGTTTCAGCAGTTTAGTACTACCAATTGTCACTGCCACCATATGAAAGTCAAGCCTTTCCTTATTGTTTACCATCTTGTGAAGAGTATGCTAGGAAATGAACAGACAAAAGAACAGTAGCCCAAGGAGATCTAGCATGAGGAAAACAGATGTTGATTAAGGGATCAGGAGTGCAGATGTAAAGCCATTAAGTCTGGGTGTGTTACGCTTACCGTTCCCCCAATATTCTTCACTCTATTGATAGCTGCTTCCTTTGTTATCAAGAGGTTGATAGCTCGATATTTCTACTCGTAGACATGTAACCCACAGGAAATGTAGGAGACAGGCTGCTTCTCAGATTCTGCTGTTGTGTATAATCTCAAGAACAAGGGGTCACTGATGTTGCCTCTCACATTTCACCAGAAGGGTGTTGCTAATGTTGGCTGATGGCTTTGGACAGTGGCATGTTTGTTGTAACTCCAGTCCCTGTGGATCTTCTCCTCCTCACTGGTTCCTCACCAGAGTTGTGGGTACCCTGCATAAGAGGCCTTCCACAAAGCCTGTGTTGGGCACACCCCTGTTAAGTTGCCTTAAGAGAAGCTTTTCTCCATGAGGTGGGAGCTGATTTTCTGCTAAGGCTGTTTTCCCCCTTGCTTCAGAACAATAATTGCCAACCAGAGCTCTGGATGCACTATTAATGGGGGCTTTCAAAGGTTCTGGGCCAGGTGCCATCATTGTACATACAGCTTCAGCTAACTTAGAATATCTTTTCTCTGTGTGCTTGAAGCAGATCAACTGCTTGTATAGTATCTTTGAACAGGATATTAGGTAAGTTTCCATAGTATTGATTTTGTCATTAGCCCCTCAACATAGGCATCTCAATTGTCATATGAGCCTCAGTTTTATGTGCCTTCCTGCATGCATTGCACACATGCACTTTCACTTTTACCTTGATTTCAGTCTGTCCTCCCACCATGCTGTACCCTTTTGAAGATAGAAGCATAACACTCACATTAGGTAGTCAGAGAAGGAGGTCCCCCCCATCTCTTCCCCTTTCTGAGTCTTTTTTCTGCAGTGAAACTAAAGAATGTAAATTTGTCACATCAGTGACTAACCAGGAAGACAATTCTTTTTCCTCTACAAAGTCCCTGTCTGAAGAACGTTATTGTGGGTTGGCTATCACAATGATAGACCATTAGATATTCACTCCTGTGGCTTCATGCTTCAGAAATGGTATTTATGCATTCTGAGTCCAAGCATTAATGTCCTTAAGAAAGATAAATAAACTTTGTAGGTCAGCTTTTGGGTTCCAAATGCATCTAAAAAATAATCCAGACATAAATGCATTTATCAAACATTCTTTACAAGGATCACTGTTGTAGTAATGGTCATAAAGATAGCTGCTGCTCTGGGCCACCTTCTGGAATTTTTAATGTCCCCTACATGGATTGGTTTCTTCCCCATCTTGGAGATGTCAGACTGGTGCTGAGTAGAGAGGTCAAGGAAATGCATGTTATTTCTTTTTTGTATGATCAAGGAATTCAGTTGTCTGTACTGATGGCTGAATCAAGATGAATTACAGACTGATACAAGGCATATACAACTAACTACAAATTGCTTAAGAAGATATAACAAATGATTGAGCAGATAATTGAAGACAATATGATCACAAAGCAATCCACATGAAATAGTGAAGTACAGTCAACAAAAATAAGTCACTAGTATGCACTTGTTTGCTTGTTTTAACATTTTTCTGACAGAGAAAACCCACAATATGCTTATGCATTATGTAACATGTAAATAAAATGGCTGCTGAATAGTTACTACAATGTTGGTGAACCCCAGCAAAAGAAACATGAGGCAGTGTTAGAACCTACTGCTGTTAGTAGACCAAAGTGGTGCTGTCCTAGATCCCTGAAGCAGGTACATCTGTAATGCCCAGTTAAGTGACACTTCCATCTTTTCTTAAAGATGGTGAGATTGTTATTTCAGTGATGTCATTAGGGAGGCTGTTCCGAGCCATTTGGGTAAGTTTGGTAAAACACTTCTTGCATGCTGCTGGAGAAGGTTGTGCTCTGTGTAATTAGAGTGATGAGTTGCTCCTAAGCAAATGGGTTGGTTCATGAAGGTACAACAGTTCTGCAAGAAGATAGCATCTAGCAGCTTAAAGGTCGGGATATTAATTAGGAAGTTAGACCTTGTTGAGATGGGGAACTAGTTGGCCTTTCTGATATAAATGCCTTAATGTTCAGAATAGGTAGCTAAATGGGTAACTCAAAAAAAAACTTTATTTTCAATAATTGTAGAATTGCAGCATTCTGAGAACAGAGCTATAAATGGAAGTCCTGGGAATAGGGCATTTATAACAATGGAGCAGTGAGTATTGAGTAGGTTACAGTTATTGTGTGCCATTTTAAGTTGTTGCAGGACTTTTAAGGATGTGTTATGGACCTGTACCTGAAAAGTGTATGTGTTGTCTAGAAAAAGTCCTAGTTTTTTTTGTATGTTGTTATATGAAAAGCAGTGCTAATTGGATCTACTGTTTGTAGAGAAAGATATTTGAGATGCTGTTTTGAAGTCCCAAACAATAGAACTGAGGATTTAGAAGTATTGATGGTTAGTTTATTCTCTGGTGAAGAAGTCTTTTTGAAATAGTATAGCAATTTATGTGCAGCAGTCAAAATTATATCTGTGACAGATCCCATGGGGGATTGTTTATGGGGAGAGGAATAGCAGGCCAAGAAGTGAGTCTTGTCGGACACCAGTAGAGAAGGTCGCTGGTATGTGATTATTCTGACCATAAATGATGAATGCTTAATTGGCTAAATAATTCTGAAATTATTTGCGTACTTCTACAGAAAATCTGTAGTCAAGCAATTTGTTTAGTAATAGGTTATGATTAACAGTCTTAAAACTGTTTTCATATTGAGAAAGTTGCCTTCCGTTCTTTTTTTTCCATGTTTGAGGCGGTTTGCATAAAGACAGACTGGAAGTCTTGGTGGTATATTTGGGATGTAAATCATGCTATCAGAAAGTAATTCATATTTTTAAATGTAGTCTAGTATTTGTGCGTAGGTAACTTTTCAAGGATTTTTGCAAAACAGCAAAGGTTAACAATAGGTTGAAAGTCTGAAAGAGAACGAAGATGTGGAATGATAAGGGCATACTAGAAGCTAGGACAGATACATTCTGAGGTGAGAAATGTCCTTCTGTCAAATGCAAACCAGGGCTGAACATTAAAAAAAATTGAGGGGGAGAAAAGGCTGGGGTAGGTAGCAGGGTAGAGCTATGGGCAGTTGACCACTTCTTTCCAAAGACTCTCTCACCATCTGCACTGACTGTCTGGTAGACTGTTCCCTCCTCCATCATCACCACCTTCCCACCAAACCCTGTAAGAGGAAAATGGATTTTTCATGAGTCAACAGTTTGTTGTGAATTCAAACACTTGTGTGAAGGAGATGAGTAGAGTTAAGAATAGTCCCCCTTCTTGAAAGCTACTCTGGTTCCTTAAATCCAGGTAGGTCTCGCAGGGCCAGTGAGAGGCCAGCCCCTCACCAGCTTATCATTGATGGAATTCCTCCAGGAGAGAAGGGAATGGGTTTTTACTCCAGACCATTCCTGTTTGCAAGACAAGATGAGCCTAGGAGGCCCATTCTGGACTTCTGCATTCCAAACAAATTCTTAAGGGGGAAAATTTAAGAATGTTAATCCTCTGAACTCTACCATTGCTGATGCCACACGCACTTATGGTCACCTTGGATATGATCTACAATGGTCTTCATATTCTAATTGTTCAAGGTCACCAGAAGTTTCTCAGATTCTTGGCAGGGCCTTGTCAATTTCGTTTCGCCTCCTTACCTTCTGTGACTTTCACTTCCAGTATATTCACCAAATGCTGAGCTCTTGTATCTCCTCACTTCCAAGGGTGTACATTTACCCTTCTCTGCATGGTGAGTTAACTTAGGGCTGGTCCCAAAAGGAGTTCAAGTAAATTCTGGTTCTTATGTCCCGCCTCACCATCCTCGGGATCTGTATCAGCTTGCAAAAGTCAAGCCTGTTTTTTTTTCTCCTCAGTACCTGCCTCCAATAAGACACTCTCTCCACTATCTCTGGTAATCCCTTCTTTCCTTCTCATCATATCTTTCCATTTCAGTGTATACCTCTCCACTTCTAACATATCTAATAGCTTTTAGGCAACACTTTAAATCAGGCAGCCCATTCCCTCTTGCTGCATTACTAGGATCATCTTATCCCATGTAACTGTAGGTTTATTTAGTTCTTCAATACCTTATTTATTACTTGCCATAACTTATCAATATTTGCTAGAAATATACCTGGCCAACATATAGAATCAAGGGGGCAAAGATATTTTAACTATCCAAATATCACCTCTTGGAGTATCGTCTGCTTATTTTCCTCCATCATCTCCTTTGCTTCTCCTCTTCTCTAGGCCATACTCCTAGGTACTTTATTGTTTTTTTATGACCCTACAGGTATGGGAATTGCTTCACTAATTCTTGCATGGGAACATAGTTTACAAATATGGCTTTTGTTTTATCTGCATTTATTTTATAACTCCAAAACATCTGGAACTGTCTCAAAATGTTCCACAACACAGGAACATGTAGTTCTGGATTTGTCACATACATGATGTCATCCACAAATAATTTTATTTCCTGTCTCCCCTTCCACATTTGTGCCTCTTATTTTCATTACAAATTACTCTGTGTATATATTGCTAATAACAGTGGAAAAAGAGGACGTTCCTGCCTTGTTCCATTAGACAAGTTTAATTTATCTGACAAAAGTATTCCCCACTTTTAGTCTTGCTTCTGATCCTGCATTTATTTTCCTTATTAATTCATCAATGTCAAAAGGAAGAACAAATGTAGCCATTACCTTACATGTGTATTCCCAACTTAATCGGTAAAAAGCTATCTCTGCATCCAGCCTCACCAGTAGTAATGGCAATGATGTCACCCTCTGTATCCTCCTGAGCCAGTAAGGTTCTATTAATGTTGTGAAATGTCTGCCTCCCCTCTGCAAATCAACACTGATATAGGTCTATCAGTTTTGACAAACACTCTTGCTGTTTTGCTAATACAGACATAAAAACTTTGTAGTCATAATTTAATATTGAATCTGATCTATACAAGGCTGGATCTGCAAAATCTTTCCCCTCTTTATGTTAAACTACCATCACTGCATTTTATTTTTTGCAGGGTGCAATTTTTTTCCTCCACCTTTCAACACACTGTTAAATAATTTCTTCTGTATACTTACTTGGGTCTTTCCACCAACTTCTAGATTTCTGTGTGTGTTCCATATGACACTTCTCAGTTTCTCTACTTCCTCATCACTGAGGTTCTCTAAATGATTCTGCAGTACTTTAACCTTTGCCAACCCTTCATGATATTTTCTATTACATTATTATTATAATGTGTAAGCCTGAGTCTTGGCTGCTAGTTGTTGAACTGAACTTGAGAGTCCTTATTGCTGTGCTTTTACATTAGGAAGTCCAGGATCTTCTGTCTTGTGGTAGAAGGTGTTTGTCTGGTCTCCATGAGTTGGGCATCACTCCAGGAAAGCACTAAGTGTAGTTGTTTATTGACCAGAGGGCACAGTATGCACAACTCTGCTCACTTCTGCACAACACAACAACGCTTGGCAATCTCGCCTGAGAGTTTAAGGTGTTTCTACTGAGTCCAGAGCCATCCAGGCTAAGATAAGTTACATTACTTGATTTTTCACCCTGCAGGGAGGTGATTTAACAAGGGACTTAATCTAGGATCATCCATCTTATGGCAGAACGTCTGTAGCTTATCTCTCTGAGTTGAGAATCAGTCCAGGAGAGCTCAAAGTATAGTCATCTGTTGACCAGAGGGCACAGGAGTCAGTTTCCATCTCTTTTCTGTTTGCTATAAATTAGATGCATTTCTGCAGAGCTGCTCATCGTGCAGTGGCTGGTGGCAGTGTCCTGTACAGAAAACAATGCTTAGTAAAATTTACCTATAAAACTAGTATTAGGACTGTAATTTGTAACACAGTGAAGAATTGCATGGAGTTAAGCTTAGAGCAGCTAGTTTGATCATCAAACAGCACTAATATCATATCCTAGCACTATCTAACATTTGCCCTTAACTCTAAATACCACCCAAGGAGACCTCTGTAAAACCCAGTATTTAAACCATAATAGACCAGACTAATAAAGGTCCAAACAACACAGATTTGCAATTTATAAATGTCTGTGTGGCCAGCTTGGTAGATATGGGCATCCTGAGACAATGTAGTAATTGTCTCGCGTTCTTGGGCAACCATTTAATCCTTAAAAAAACTAACATACATAACTTCCTTGGAGGCAGAAACCACACACACACAGACCATCAAATACTAAGGCACTTAAAAGAAATCTTCCCAAACCTCAAAATATCTCCTAAGCCTACAAATAGCAACACCTATCTCAGCAATCTCTAAGTCACACAATAAAAGAAACAACAAGCACTTCAATAAGCCTACACCCAATGGTCTCACAAGATCGAAGTCCATAAGGCAAGCAAATATTTTACCTTGGACTCCCATCATATGGGATTCCATTGTAAGAGACACAGATGCCCCAATCACCAGGCTTGACAATGATAAGATAAGGGTCAGGTGCCTATCTGGACCAGGATCCAAAGTATCACACACACACACTCAAGTCACTGCACCAAAGATACAAATATGATTCTGTCATAGTCCATGTGGGTGTTAATGACCTAAAACATACCCTCACTGGACTATATGAAAAGAGGTATTATGGAGCTCTCTGACTGTGTCACAGACAAGTATGTGCCTTGCATTCAGCAGCATTCTACTTTTACCAAGGATGATGTCACAGTATGAACAAAAAATATTCATTTTAACAACTGGCTTAGTTTCTGGTCTCATTCTAGGGGGATTCAATATCTGTCAGCATGCGAGGACATGGTTAGCAAACCGCATTGCTTTGGCAAGATTGGTTTGCACCTGTCCCCCCTGGGCTTTCAGATGATGCCTAAAACTTCATCCACCCCCTTAAAGCCTTTTTTTATTATTATAAGAAATGTCAAAATAACAAACCTTCCAACATAGCCCAAAATAAAATATCAAAGCAACTTTAAGGTGTTACTGGTCTGTGCTAAGATCCTCAACAAGAAACTCCACACTGTGCAAGCTGTCCTGACTCTGGAAAATATAGATGTCTGTTCCATTACTGAGACTTGGTTTAAAGCTACAGAAAGTACCCATGCAGTGTAAGGCTACAGTGCCTTCTACACATGTAGACCAACACCAGTACAGACAGGCTCTAAAGGTGGAGATTTCTTGATCTACATCAGTAACAAATATACCTCCAGATTGGTTAATAGAGTTAAACCACATAGCTGCACATTGAGTAACAGCTTAATTGTAGCTCTCCCAGTGTGAAAACAGAAAGTCAGCAGAGAAGGACAGTGGACTATTGTGCTTCTGAGTAAGTTTCAGTAACTGGCTAATAATCTCACTGCCTGGATGCCAGGAAAAAATAAATACAGAGGTCCTGAAGGAAAATCAGCTACAAAAGGTGAGGAAAAAACATTGACTGAGAAAAATACTGCAGCTGTTCTGCAAAAAGCAATGCAAGCTCCAGACATGACTTCTAGTAACCTAGAAGAAAGCATAAGACAACTGCACACAGACCTGGTTAAAATAAAATACTGATGAAGGATATCAACTCAAACAACAAAAGACTGGAAAAAATGGAAGAAGCTTTAAACAGATATTCAGATGAGGTGATAAAACTGCAAAAATCAGAGGTCAAAATGAAGAAAAGGCTGTCTGAATATGAGACTGCTCAAGAAGAGATTTTTCAAAAAATAATAGAATTAGAGGACGGTTATATGTGCTATAGGGAAAACCTGAGATTTTCAGCAGCACCAGAGAAGCTGAAGGAACAGACTGTATTAATTTTATGAAAGCACAAATAAGCAACTGGACTGGTATTCCACAACAGGAGCTGTTAATTGAAAGACCACATTGTGTGTATACTCCAAACCTGGCTATGAGAAAGCAACTTAGACCTTTAATAGTAAAGATGCAGTACTACCAGCAGAAAGAGGTGATTCTGATAAAACTGTGGCAGAAGGACAAAGTACTTAAAGTGGAAGATAGCAGATTGTTTGTGGAGAATTGATTACACATACACCAGGCAAAAGAGGAGTAAAGTTATTGTTCTACTCAGGGAATGTTGAGAAGCAGGAGTGAGAGTCAAACTGCTGTACCCAGCTCGAAGAGTGAAGAGGATAAAAAAAGATAATAATTGTAGATTTGTAGTACTAAGGGGCTACTGGCAAGGGAGGAGGATCGTCATCATCTTCTTTCAGCTGTTCCCATTAGGGGTCGCCACAGTGGATCATCTGTTTCCATTTCTTCCTGTCCTCTGCATCATGCTCTTTCACACCAACCGCCTGCATGTCCTCTCTCACCACATTCTTAGGCCTTCCTCTTTTCCTCTTACCTGGCAGCTCCATCATTAGCATCCTTTTCCCAATATACCCAGCATCCCTCCTCAGCACATGTCCAAACCAAAGCAATTTCGCCTCTTGCTTTGTCTCCAAACTGTCCAACCTGAGCTGACCCTCTAATATACTGATTCCTAATCCTGTCCATCCTAGTCACACCCAGTGCAAATATTAACATCTTTAACTCTGCCACATCCAGCTCTGACTCCTGCCTTTTCGACAATGCTACCGTCTCCAACCCATATAACATAGCTGGTCTCACTACCCTCTTGTAGACCTTCCCTTTCACTCTTATTGGTACCCGTCTGTCAGAAATCACTCCTGACACTCTTCTCCACCCATTCCACCCTGCCTGTACTCTCTTCTTCACCTCTCTTCCACACTCACCATTACTCTGAACTGTTGATCCCAAGTACTTAAACTCATCCACATTTACCAACTCTACTCCCTGCATCCTAACCATTCCTCTACCCTCCCTCTCATTTACACACATATATTTTGTTTTAGCTCTGCTGACCTTCATTCCTCTCCTCTCTAAAGCATACCGCCACCTCTCCAGGGTCTCCTCAACCTGGTCCCTACTCTCACTACATATCACAATGTCATCTGTAAACATCATAGTCCATGGGGCCTCCTGTCTAATCTCATCTGTCAACCTGTCCATCACCACTGAAAATAAGAAAGGGCTCAGAGCTGATCCCTGATGTAATCCCACCTCCACCTTAAACGTATCTGGCACTCCCACCATAGTCCTCACCAATGTCACACTACCCTTGTACATATCCTGTACTACTCTTACATACTTCTCTGCCACTCCCGACTTCCTCATACAATACCACAACTCCTCTCCAGGCACCCTGTCATATGCTTTCTCTAAGTCCACAAAGACACAATGCAACTCCTTCTGACCTTCTCTGTATTTCTCCAACAACACTCAGAGCAAATATTGCATCTGTGGTGCTCTTTTCTGGCATGAAACCATACTGTTGACCACTAATCATCACCTCCCTTCTTAACCTAGCTTCCACTACTCTTTCCCATAACTTCAAGCTGTGACTGATCACTTTTATCCCTCTGTAGTTACTGCAGCTTTGCACATCACCCTTATTCTTAAAGATAGGTACCAAAACACCTTTTCTCCACTCCTCAGGCATCCTCTGACTTTCCAAAATTTCATTAAACAATCTGGTTAAAAATTCCACTGCCATTTCTCCTAAGCACCTCCATGCTTCCACTGGTATGTCATCTGGGCCAACAGCCTTTCCATTCTTCATCCTTTTCATAGCTGTCCTTACTTCCTCCTTGCTAATCTGCTTCACTTCCTGATTCACTAGCCCCACATTATCCAACCTTCTCTCTCTCTCATTCTCTTCATTCATCAGCCCTTCAAAGTACTCTTTCCATCTACTCAACACACTCTCCTCACTTGTGAGTATGTTTCCCTCACTGTCCTTTATCACCCTTACCTGCTGCACATCTTTCCTAGCTCTGTCCCTCTGTCTAGCCAATCAGTACAGATCATTTTATCCCTCTTTAGTGTCCAATCTCTCATACAACTCTCTATATGCCTTATCCTTAGCCTTCGCCACCTCTGTCTTTGCCATGAGCCTCATCATCTTATACTCATGTCTACTTTCTTCATCTCTTTGACAATCCCACTTCTTCTTCGCCAGCCTCTTCCTCTGTATACTCTCCTATACTTCCTCATTCCACCACCATGTCTCCTTGTCCTCCTTCCTCAGTCCAGATGTCACACCAAGCACCTTCCTAGCAGTCTCCCTTACTAGCTCTGCTGTAGTTACCCAGCTATTTGGTAACTCTTCATTGCCTCCCAGTGCCTGTCTTAACTCTTCTGTGAACTCCACCTCACAATCACCCTTTTTTAACTTCCACCATTTAATCCTTGGCACTGCTTTCACACTCCTCCTCCACTTCTTGATCACCAACATCATCCTGCAGACCACCATTCTATGCTGCTTAACTACACTTTCCCCAGTCACCACTTTACAGTCTCCAATCTCCTTCAGACTGGCCCTCCTACATAGGATATAATCCACCTGTGTGCATCTTCCTCCACTCTTGTATGTCTCCCTATGCTCCTCCCTCTTCTTAAAATACGTATTCACCAAGCCATGTCCATCCTTTTCACAAAATCCACAATCATCTGACCTTCTGCATTCCTCTCCTTAACACCATACCTATCCATCACTTCCTCATCCCCTCTATTCACTTCACCAATATGCCCATTGATCTCTGCTCCAATCACTGGTCTCTCACCCTTGGGTACACTCACCACCACTTCATCCAACTCACTCCAAAATTTTTCTTTCTCATCCATCGCACACCCAACTTGTGGAGCATATGCACTAACAACATTCATCATTACACCATCAATTTCAAGCTTCATAAACATCACTCTATCAGACACTTTCTTCACCTCCAAAACACTCTTGGCATACTGTTCCGTTAGGATAACCCCTACCCCATTTCTTCTGCCATCCACACCATGATAGAACAATTTGAACCCGCCTCCTATACACTTGGCCTTACTTCTCTTCCATCTGGTCTCTTGCACGCACAATATATCAACCTTCCTTCTCTCTATCATATCACCTAGCTCTCTCCCTATACCAGTCATACTGCCAACATTCAAAGTTCCTACCCTCAGTACTACACTCCTAACCTTCCTCCTCTCTTCCTGCCTTCGGGCATGCCTTCCCCCTCCTCTTCTTCTTCGATCATATGGCATGTATTTATATTCCACCTAAAACTGCTGTAATAGAACCTAAGACAATTCTGGGATAAATAATCAGTTTTCAGCAAGGTATATTACTTATAGGTGAGGACTGGAATATGATTTGTAGCAGTGAAGATGTGTCTGGGGGCCCAGAAGGGAAAGTATAACAAAGGAGTGTAGACTTTTGAAGAATATTCCACCTAAAACTGCTGTAATAGAGCTTAAGAACATTCTGGAAGAAATAATCAGCTTTCAGCAATGAATATTTCTTATAGGTGGGAACTGGAATATGATTTGCAGCAGTGTAGATGTGTCTGGGGGACTCAGAAGGGAAAGTATAACAAAGGAGGGTAGGCTTTTGAAGACATTTATGAAAATATTTGTCATGGAAGATGTGAATTCAGTACTAGGAGTTTGGAGTGAATTTTACATATCATTCCCCAAGATACAAAAACAGTGCTAGGCTAGACATATTTTATATTTCACAGGAACATGTGCATTTAATTGAAGGTCTTGATACACACCCAATAACTATTTCAGATCATGCACCAATAATAACTAAATAAAAACACAGGGTAATGAACTAAAAATGAGACACTGGTGATTTCCCACCTGTCTATTGAAAAGAGAGGAATTTAAGGAATGGGTAGTGGAAAATATTCAGGAGCTATTAGAAAAGAGAGTAATTTCTTCTGAAAATATAGCTAGGGAGTGGAATAAAATTAAAGTGAAGTTTAAAACAGGGTAGAAATAAAAGAAAGGTAGATATGGTTAAGAAGTAACAATAATTATTTATAGGGAATGATAATTGTTGAAATATTGCAAAATGGCAGAATCTCACAGAACAAGAGGAGCAACTGCAGAATGCTAAACAGAAAAAATAACAGATTACCTCATTAATATCCATGAGTTTAGAAAGATTGCTGTAAAGCAAATGTTTTTGATAATATCTCTAGCGCACAAAAACTTTTAGCACAACGACTCAGGCAACAGAAAGTAGAAAGGGCTATCACCAAACTTAGGGAGCTTATAACAAAGAAGGTAACAAGAGATTCTGTAGCAGTATTAGAAATATTTCAGAAATTCTGTGCAAGTCTGTGTAAAGCAGAGGTATGGAAATCAAGAAAAGGTACAAATGGAAATGTTTATGGAAGAATTAAATATGCCAAAGTTAGAGGTAGATAAGGCTCAATTACTAACAGGATAGCAGGAGATAAGTGTTGTATAACCAATCTATAGGAATGTCCCCAGGAATAGATGGTATTCCTATGGAAGTTTGGAAGCTAAGTTTAACAGTATTTTAAGAGAAGTACCACCATCCTGGAAGAAAGCAGTGGTAGCTGTAATACCTAAAGAGGGTAAAGATCTATCATATCCAGCCCTCATATAGGCCAATTTCAATACTAAACCATGATTATGAAGTGTTTGTGTGTAATGGCTAAAGGAATGGCAAAAGTGTTGCCAGATTTGATTGATATAGATCACTGTGGTTTTGTGGAGGGGAGGAAAACATTTGACAACATTGAGTACATATTTTATTTATTTATCTATTTATTTGACATTTGTTGACTGGGTTATAATAATAGCCAGATAATAACCATTTGCACTATAAGATATATGTTTACATTCCTTTGCACCTTACTTTATTCCTTTCATGTGCAATATACCCCAGTGCAATAACTTAGTTGTTTACTGCATTTGCTTTGCATTGCATTGCATTGTATTCTGTTATTTATTCATGGTCATTATATGTGAATGCACATTACGTGGATTGCTACAGATCTTGTTGTACTTGTGCAATGATAATAAAGGAATCTTATCTGTCTATCTTGATGGGTCTTGATGCAGAGAAAGCATGTGAGAGTAAGCTGGGACTTTATGAGCAAGGCAATGGAAGCATTTGTATTCCCTGATAAAATCTTAAGGTTGAATAGGAAGGGTATATGAGGGATCGGAGGTGAAAATTAAAATTGGTGGGATACTCTCTAATAATTTCTGCTTGAGCAGAGGAACCAGTGAGTTTTGTCCTCTTTCCCTTTGTTATTTGTATTATATTTAGAACCATCAGCAAAGAAAATAAGGGCTCAGAAATTCAAGGATGTAATTGGTATGGTAGTCAAGAAAAGCTGGCCCTATTTGCAGATGATATTATTTTATACTGGACAAAACCAAAAAAGGACATTACAGTGTTGTAGAACATTTTGAGACCGTTTCAAATCTTTTCAGGATACAAAATTAATAAAGCTAAAACAAAGGCAATAGCTATAAATGATGTACCCACACACAAATTGGTTCAACAATATCCATATTTATGGGGACATGATAAAATGAAGTATCTAGGAGTATGGATTAAAAATTATTCCAGTGCAGCAGCTAAGGATATGTAGGAAGAGACTAAACAAAAGATAATACAAAAAAATGAGAAACTGGAGCTTGGTTATATGGACATTGATCATAAGATACAAGCAGTTAAAATGTTTTTAGTCCCTTTAGTCTTGTACACAGGACAGGCATATTTTTATCAACCAGAGAAGAAGTTGTGGATAGTAATTCAGCAAGAGTCAAGGGGATAAGCTGATTCTTCCAATAGAACAAGGCGGATTGAGATTACCCGATTTGAAGGGGTATTTCAGAGCTACACAGTTAAGCCTCCTATACATAGCACAGGCAGAAACCTATAATGCAGAGTGGAAAGGGATGATGACAAAACAGGGGGAAAGCTCAAGAAACAAGGAGAGACTGAGATTTTGGATGCAGATCTTTAAGGAGAATAACAATAATCATGCAGAATATTATATTCATAATGTAACAAAGTATTCTAAGAATTAAGCCAATGCGGCAATGGAGAAAGGAAATTCTGCTGATAGGGATGACTGCAATTAGGGATACAGACAAGAAGCAAAAGGGGGCTGGAATGTAATGGAGAAAACTGTCAAAGAAACCAAGGTATTGGAAGCAGATAACTAGAGAGAGAAAGGTAGTAGAATGGGAAGACGCTAAGAATGTATTTGGTCTGCAGGTTAGAGATTGCCTTCCCTGTCATGGATGGATATCAAAAGTACAGGCAAAGAGAAAGAAATAGGGGGATCCTAAATGAAAGATCAGCACTGGTAGAATTTTTAGCCAAATCTAGAACAGAAGCTGCTGTTAAAAAAGGAATAATTAGTACAGCATATAAAAAAATTGCATGGTAACTATAAGAATCAAGCAGGGAGTTTTGAAAGGATTGGAAAGAGAGATTCAAAAAGCACTTCACAAAGAAACAATGAGGGATATATGTACATCTCCCAAATATGCAGCAAAATCTAGAAGATTTAAGATTTTTGCTTGGAAATCTTTACTTGGGGTATAAAGTATCTATTTAGACTAGAGAGAATTTTTCCTCAGGTAGAGAGCAAATGGAGGTGTGATGGGGAAGAAATAGGTAACATATTTTCTGGGAGTGTAATGAGTTGGCAGACTTTAAAGATTCCCTGCAGACTACTGTGTTGGAGATATTAGGTGAGTGATGTAACATCTAATAATAGTAAAAGAAAAAGAATTTAGGCATTGTGAGTTTTTGAGACTATACTCAGCTCTAAGAATTCATAATACACTCTTTTATTCACTTTATGATCATATCAAATGTAAGTCTTGTTTTATAATGACAATCATACTATTCACCCCATTCTAGTGATTGTAAAGGCTTCATCAGCCAAGATTTCCTGTCACACCAATTCCTACTCAGCTCTAGTCAACAAAGCTACTTGTATGAATTGCCCGAAAACATATCACTGTCATATCTTCAGGTTTTATTTTTATGTGATATTGTCATATCAAACTCCCTATGCCTTTAACTAAATTAGCACAGCCATACATCATATCAACTGAGAAGTGAAGGATTTAGTGTAGAAAGTGTAACACAGATTATGCCACAACATGATGGAGCAATGAGTCTCCAAAGTAAGGAGAAACAGGTGGACTGGGAGACATATGAAGAAGAAATATGGACATGAGAAAGAAAGATTTAATATGATGTAATTTTGGTTAAAAGGAGATAGTAAAAGTAATTAATACAAAAAGCAGCACCGAAGACATTTGAAGAGAAAATTTCACAATGTAAAAAATAAGAAAACAAGGGGGGAGGGAGTAGAAAAGAGGATTAGTAATGGAGAACTTAAAGAAATAGAAATTGAAATTATGGATTACTATGTAAAATGAAGGATCTTGTGTAGAAAATCCAACTCTGGCAATGTCATAGCATGATGGTACAATGAGTCCCCAAATTAAGGTGAAACAGGTAGAATGAGAAGCATCTCCTCTCTTACCACATGAAAATACTCTAGAGCTTTCAGCACAGAAATAGTACCAAAGTTCAGATGGAGTTGCACAGCAAGGGAAGGCACAGGAAATAGTGGCAACTCTGATGCAGTCAATGTTGTGGAGTGATAGGCTAGTGAGTTCCAATATGAAAGAGAAACTGATGACACATGATGCAAGTGAAGCAAATATGTCACAGGAAGATGTTCTAGAACTTTCTGTAGAAAGCCCACAGGAAAGTGAGAACAAAGAATGTGCCCTCAGTTTAGAAGAAAATTATCTAAGGGAATAGTTACTTGATTTAATACAGATATAGGCATATTAACACTGATGACAGAAATAGATTACAGAAAGTCAGTAAGACCCAAAATGTAAGAAGTCTGATAACATAACCATATTAATTAAGACTGTTAACAGAAATTCATGTGATATAACAGAAATAAATAGGATAAATTACTGTGCAGCTAAATAAATAACAGATAAAGTCTTACCACAAAAACACAGAGCAATAAGGGAAAGGGAGTAATCAAATGCCATAATGGAAGCATGGAGTCGAGAAAACTATAAAGCAATTAAGACAATAAGTGTGACTGTTAGAAGAATAACTTAAAAAGATAGATATGATCAAAGCAATGCACAGTATCAGAACAGACTACACTATTGCAAGTAGTAAGGAAGATATTAGCACAGGCAGAAAAACTTAGAAGATAATGCAGATAAATATAAAGGAAAATTACAAAATAAGCAATTCATTCATGATCCCAAAGAGAATTGGGAAACAAAGCAAAAGAAATAGAAATACCACCAAAAAAAAAAGAATAGACACATTCTGGAGAAATATCTATGAAGACCCTTTAGAACATTACAAAGATGCGGAATCAATAGAAACAGTAAGAAGTTCAAATGTACAGGATATGAAATGGGATAAAGTAACAGCCAAAGAAACTGAAAAACAATTAAGAAAAGCTCCTAAGTGGAAAACCCCAGGCCCAGATGCAGTACCTAACTTCTTGCTAAATGTATTAACATCTTTACACACAGGTTTAGCCCTTAGTCACTACAGACACCAACCCGGTTAACAACAGGAAAAATGATACTCCTCCTTAAGAACAAATCCGCAAGCTATCCTAAAAACTGCAGACATGTAACTTGCCTTCCAACAGTGTATAAACTATTTACTGAAACTGATGTCTACAGAGTTTATAGTCGTTTAGAAGAAAACTCAATCATGGCAGTAGAATAAAAGGGTAACAAAATGAAGTCATACGGAACAAAGGATCATGACATCAGAGTTTATAGTCATTTAGAATAAAACTCAATCATAACAATAGAACCAAAGGGTAATAAAACAAAGTCATATAGAACAAAGGAGAATTTGTTGTTAAATAAAGTAATAAAGGATAAGTATAAGGGGACGAATCTAAGTATGGCATAGATAGATTACAAAAAAAACATTAGGCATGATCCCACATTCATGGATAATGGAATGCTTACAGATGTATAAAGGTAGACACTACACTGATCAATTACATTAAAATGACCAGGAAATAGTGACAAATTACTTTGCAGTGAGCCATGATAAAGGACAAAATATTATCCCAGGGATAAAAATTCAAAGGGGAATATTCCAGTGTGACTGTTTGCACTGCTGTTCTTTTGTCTTGCCCTTAACCTCTTAAGCTGTCTACTTAACAGATTAGGTCATGGTTAAAATTTCCATCCCAGAAAACAACAGAGTGTAAAGACTTTTCATATTTTTTTATGGAAACTTTACTTTGTTCATCAGATGAGATGAAAGCACAACTGCAAGTGGTCAAAACTTTCTCAGATGATAGAAGGAAGTCATTTGGCCTTGATAAATGTGCAAAAGCAACATTTAAAGCAGGCACAAAGAATATATAACTCTGGGATAGGAATGTGATATAAAGGAACTTTAACAGGAGGGAGTGTATAAATATTTGGGAATTGATGAAGAATCAACAATAAAGCATAAACAAATGCAAACAAAACTCAGTAAGGAATATTTTAGAAGACTAAAATTAATACTGAAAACAGCTCTGACATCTAGGAACAAAGTCAAGCTATAAACCAATTTGCCGTTCCTGTTCTGACTTATAACTTTGGGGTGAGTGACTGGTCCCAAAAGGTAGTGGAACTGTTGGACAGGAAAACAAGAAAAATGCTTCACACTTCCCAAATGCTATATAAAAATCAATGTATACCAAGAATATATATTCCTCATTCTGAAACAGGTATGGGCCTCCTCAAAACTGATTACATGTATAGCTGTGCAATTGTAACACTGCATACATATCTGCTGACCACCAGATCCAAACATAGTGAAAGTTTTAAAACATGAGGAGAGCAAGTCTAAGATGACTTTCCTGCTTAATTTAGCAGAAGCATATCAGTGTCAATCAGGAATGGAAATCAAACCAGAAGGAAACAAAAATCAGGCTGCAACTGAATGTGCCAAAAAATAAAGAAAGAATATAAGAAGGATCAGTTGAGAAGGCAAGAAATGTGGAAAAGACAAATATAGTTGCAAGTACATAAAACTCCTGGAACAACCTCATGTCGATTAGGATCTGATCCTGACACAGGAATAGTTAATGGACAGTGAATTTAAACCAGAAGATGAAAGATTAATATTGACGGCAGCCCAAGACAGTGAATTATGAACATGTTTGTTTACAAAGTCCATTTAACATGTGGGAGGAACAGACAAATGCAGGTTTTTGTAAAGCAGAATTGGAAACAGTTGCAAATTTTGTTGCTGGGTGTGATACACTAATGGCAGAGGGCCTGTATACTGAAAGGCATAATAATGTGGTAAGACTATTACATTGGAGATTGTACAAACATTAAAATATTGAAATAGCTTTAAGGCATTGGAAACATGATCCACAAAGCATTATAGAGAATGATTAATTTTATATCACATGGAATCACCCATTACCAACAGTTCAAAAAACAGATGCAAGAAAAACAGATACAGTAGTCCTTGAAAAAAATGACAAAAGTAGCACTGATCATTGAAATTGCTCCGCCTTGGGCAGGATTCACGAAGGCTTGCACGGAGTCTAAGAGTAGTGTAAGACTCCATGCAGCCTTCGCGATCCAGGAACAGCCCAAAGTCCGTGTAAGAGACCAGCTAAAACGTCTCTTACACGGAGTGGGCGTGGATAAGCTAATCACCTCACTTGCAGCCGAATAGCATGCAAATGAGGTTGATTAGCGATCCAGGAAGCCCAAAGCAGCCCGTGTAAGAGCCGTTTTAGCTGCAGGAATGTACTCAGTTGACAACTGAGTATGTTTCTGCAAAAAACACAATGGAGCCATGTCAGCTCCAAATAAAGGGTGCATATGTGTCAGGCAGCATGCCAATGGCCAAATATGTGGCCATTGGCAAGGTACCCCCATGCAAATATGAGAAATAAATATTTTTTTCGCGATCGCGGTGTTTAAACCCAGCGCAGCCCCGCGCAAACAGGCTGCGCTATATAAAACATAAAAATGAAGGTTATAAACCCACAAATGTGGGTTTTATGCAATACATGGATTTACAATGCAGGGACCAGCAGACCAAAAACAACATAGCCACCGTGTAGTGGTTGCTAAGGGGGGAAGCTGAGTCTAAGAGATGTAACTAAGCATTAGTAGGCAATCTGATGCAAATGAGTGTTAGGATACTGAATTCCACTGTCACATAGCAAATGAGCACATTCTGAGTAGTGTAAGAGTTACATAAGGGGGAGAAACAGAGTAGGAGATAGGTGACATCACAAGGGGGAATGGCAGAAAGAAATGCAGTTCATTGGAGGTCAGAGTTACATGACAGATGTCAGACACATATCATGGAAAGAGGAGTGACACAACATAAGCATGGGAAAGTCAAGAAATGGAAGGTGTACACTGTTGCCTACACCAAAGTTTCTTGCTGGGCGTGCATGCGCACGTGTGCGCGCCATGAAGCGCGAGTATGACAGTGTATGCGCGTGTAAGGCAGACTGAGCATGTGGGAGCGTGTTGGCAGATGTTTAACACTGTTTGCGCTGGTGTGCGCGCGTGTAGGGCAGACTGAGCATGTGGGAGCCTGTTGGCAGACTTGTAAGACTGTTTGCGCGGGTGTGCACGTGTTTTAACCCGAATAAGCAGATTCTGAACCATGTAAGCATGTGTGCGCTCGTGTAAGCCACTGTGAGCGTGTTTCTGCTAGTATGCACGCTGCTCCCCCCTGAGGAAACAGAAAGGAAAAAGGAAGCAACAGAATTAGTAGGAAGCTAGCAGGGAATACTGCTGGAGCTAGCAGGTGAAAACAATTAGAAGCAGGCAATTAGACAGGCAGAATAGTAGCTCAGCCCAACACTTTAAACTCTGCAAACAGCAGTGCAAGATGTTTCTCTCAAGAGACACTGCAAGACAGGAGTAAGCTATTAGAAGTGAAAACTGAAAAAGATGTTGAGTTCAGCAATGATTTTTTAAGCAGAAATGTTAGGGGCTGCCATAGCTGTCATAATGAGACATAGGCGACTTGCTGAGGGTGGTAACAATGCAGATGGTGCCAGACAACCCACAGTGAGGAGACGGAGAAGAGTGTACAGGCCCAGGGTCACCTACCACGGGTTACATGAGCTGGAGATAGTAGAGTGCTATAGAGTGGACAGAGACCTCCTGCAGCAAATAGTGGAGCTGTACAGGCCACGCCTCACACACAGAACCATCCCAGTGGAAACCAAGGTATGTGTTGGCCTAAGAATACTAGCAACAGGTACCTTCCAGAGACCAACTGGTGATATGATGGGGATATCACAGGCATCAGCCTCCAGGGTACTGCACCAGTTCCTGGATGCCATGTCAGCACATGTCGGTGATCATGTATATTTCCCCAATGCCTGTGAGGTATTGGCCAGCAATATGCATCTCTTCCAGAAAATAGCGGAATACCCTGAGGTAGTGGGTGCAATAGACTGCACGCACATACGCATCAAAGCACCAGCCGGTGAGAGGGGTAGGGCCTACATTAACTGCAAGGGCTTCCCCTCCATCAACTGCCAGATCATGTGTGATGCCCAGGGCATAATAATGAATGTGTGTGCTGGCTGCCCTGGGAGCTACCATGATTCCCACATCTGGCATTTGACACAGCTGTACCAGACATTTGCCAATGGGGACATCCCACACGGACACCTAGTGGGGGATGCAGGTTATGCACTGGAGCCATGGCTGATGACACCCATCAGAAACGCACACACACCTGAACAGGAACGCCATAATGAGGCACACGCACAAACACGTAATGTAATAGAGCGTGTGTTTGGGATGCTCAAGTCACGGTTCCGGTGTCTGGACACATCTGGTGGAGCCTTGCAGTACACACCAACTACATGTACCCAAATTGTCATGGTATGTGCTATGCTACATAATATGATCTTGCGAAAACAGCTGCAGCAGGACCAGCATAGGGCTGGGCCAAACAGCCCCCCACCATTGCCAAGGCCATCACAGGCAGAGCGTGACTCAGAGGAGGAAAAACCTGAGCCTGCCCCAGTAGGCAGAAGGAGGCATGCCCAGTATGCCCTGGCCTTGGCAAAGAGGCAATGCATAACACATACACTGGCTCAGTAGGAACCCTGGGAATGATACCCCCTCTGACTCACTCAAATAATAACAGGGATGCCTATAATGAAATGACCTGCTCACAAACATGTACAGGGAGTGTAATATGTGCATCCGACAGAGGCAGCCCTGCAGCACCACCCGAGGCATGAATGCCATGTGTTAAGTAATGTAACACCATGTACTATATGCACACCTGAGGACCGTGACTAACATCCTACCCTCACCAAGCATCATGCCACAATATGACAATGAGATGATCAAGTGCAATAATTGGCTGAAGTATTGCAGTTAGTCAAAGGGGATCCAATGTGTGCCAGCCTGGGATGACATGCTGAGCATGACATAATGCTCCACCTGCTAGGACTGGTGTGCACCTATCAGTGCAGGCCATATGGATACTGGCAAAGGCTGTTGTTACCCACAGTGTGCCCTGAATAGGTAAGGCTCAAAACACAAACCTACCTCCATAGGTATCAGAAGGGATAAGAACCTAGATGTAATGCTACCCAATGCCAGAAGTCTAAACAGCAAGATGCATGCAGTCCAAACTCACCCAGTATGGAGAATGTTGATATCTGTGCTGTAACAGAAAACTGGGTCAAGGCTCACAACAGCACCCTAACACTACCAGGTTACACCTCATACTGTGCTGTACAGCCTCAAAACATGAAACAAGCTACAAAAGGAGGGTGACTAGCAATAATTGTCAAGGATAACCACACCCCCATGTTGATACCACAACAAGAAGCAGCATGGACTAGCCATGGTCAAGTAACAGTGGCTAAAACTGCCCCCCAGTTTATAGCCTGCTACAGACTACCGTCCCAACACCAGGAACTGCACCTGGCCTATGTTGGAATACATGAATATATCAAGTCCTCCAAACCACATTATATTGGGTGACTGAAAATACCCAGACATAGACTGGGAGCATTATACTAGCTCCAACACTGTAGGACAAAAGTTCATAGAATCCATAAACCAAAATGCCCAGGAACAACGTACCACTCCCACAAGAGGGGTAAGCATAAGATGAGCTCTCCGATTATGTAGTCCAGGCTGGTATGACACTGACCGTTTGCAGCATCCTACCCTCACCAAGAATGATGCCACAGTACAAACACGGAATGATTACTTATAACAAGTGGCACAATTACTGGTGTCATTCCAAGGGGATCCAATGTCTGTCTGCTTGGGATGTCATGCTTGACAAGCCACGCAGCTGTTCCAGGGATAGCTTGCACCTGTTACCCCTGGGCGTCTGGATATTGGATAAGGCTTTTGCCACCTCCATAGAGCCTTTCGTAGGCAAGGCTGAAAGGACTAACCCACCACCCTACAAAACATAAGTGGAAAGAAACATAAGGGTAATGCTGACCAATGCCAGATGTGTAAACCTCAATATGCATGCTCCTGAGGCCATCCCCAGTATGGAGAACATCGATGTCTGTGCAGTGACAGAAACCTGCTGCAAGCCTCCTGACAGCACACCAGCACTACCAGGTTATACCACATATCATGCGTTATGGCCCCAAAACCTGGAACAAAACATAAAAGGAGGTTGAGTATCCATATTCAGCACAGACACCCATATGTCCAGGTAACTGACAATGCACAAGGCATTGGAGTTCACCCATGTGCAACTAACCATAGGCAAGACTGCTGTACAGTCTGTAGCATGCTACAGACCACACTCTCACACATAGGAACCCCACCCAGCCATCCTGAAGACACCGGACAGTATGAATGTTCCACCAAATACCAAACAAGGTACTCACAAATTACCACATAGGTGGTAAACCATTATGTATGGAAGGAGTAATCAGGGACCTTGGGACACAAGTGGACAGTAACCTGTTATGTGACACTCACATTGCCAATGTGGCTAGGAAGACTGTCTATATTGGACACCGTATCATGAAAGGATTCACATCTACATCAACAGAGGTCATTGTGCCCCTATATTGTTCTCTTATCAGACCCATAATCTAGTACAATGCCTCATTTGGGATGTACCTTACCTGACACCTGCAGCAGTTAGAAAGACCTCAAAGGTACCTCACCAAGAGGATAAAGAGTCTCAAATATATGTCATATGCTGCCTGGCTGTAGACACCCCAGCTGAATGCAGTCACATACTGCCTACACAAAGGCATTGTATGTCTGTTGTACAAGGCCATGTCCAACACAGGAGTAATGGACATGCTCCACCCCAGAAAACTCAAAGCCATTGGAGCTGTGAGAGTGAGAGATGTCAACCTCAGCACATAATGAAATAGGATGTGCTGGAGGGACAGATACATAACCCAGAGGCTCCCCACACCCTGGAACAGAATCCCACTCCATGTTAGGCAGAGCCCCTCACTGACACTCTTCAACAGGAATCTTGCCAAGTGGATGGATGATCGATTTACACGGGGGTCTTCACTGTGTCATGTCCAGACAGAGGCACAGCAAAGCAAATCATAAATGGCCATAATATTCACATAGCAATGGCGAAAGCCACACACACTCTGGCTAGGCTTACAAATGCCCTAGGGTGGATAGCCTAGTATGAACCTATGAAGATACAAATTGTACAGGACACTAAGGATAATCCCAAGGCTTCCACAACTGATGGTAGGAACCGTGTTGGGAATTCACAGATATGCTCTGAATCACACAAATATTACAAACAACATACCAAACACACACACATATTGCCAACATACATCCTGACAGGTGCAGTGTAAACCCCCAGAATGCAAAATATCTATCCCAGCAGACTGCTGGCCCCTGACATTGCAGATGCTGAGGTAACAGCCAGCATCTACAAAGCAAAACACACAGCAGCAATGGTATGAGATGGTGTCCTGGGCTGAGTCCAACATGGACTCCAAGAAGAATGGAATGCCAAATCACACTACTGCTCAATGTCAGCCTTACCACAGGATATGTACCCAAAGAGCAGTGTACAACAACAGTGGTCATTCTCAACAAAGGTGTTGCCTGAATGGATACTGAAAACTACCACCCCAGAATCCTGAGAAGCTTGGTCTGCACAGCTATGGAAAGGATCAGCATGTACCGCAGAAATAAAGATATTGGGGACCTACTAACACCGGACCCTACCCAGTGTGGCTTTCTTAAGTGCAGATCCTGCCCTAAACATGTTTGACTCATTTGAAACAGTCATTAAGGTCATTGATGAGGGCAATGTGGTCCACACAGCATAGCTGGACCTTGCAAAGGCTTCTATACAATACCCTACATGTTCATTATAGATATGCTCACCAGCTTAAATATAAACCCCTATGTCAGTAGAGGGGTTGCAAACCAGATCAAGGACAGAACTGACATGGTCAGACATGCTGCAGCCATGTCAGACTACAAACCAGATATAACTGGCATCCCACAAGGCTTGGTCCTGGGACCTCCCTCGTTTGGTATATATGTCCCATAGGTACAGGCCAACATGGAAGGACTGTGTCTGAACATGTTTGCAGAGGACTACAAACTGCCCACCATATCTGACCCTCCAGCTAACACAAGCATCCCACAAAAAGGCCACATAGAAACAGACAACCGGTGCCATAGTCATATCAGCAAGCTAATTGCAGAAAAGTGTATAGTCAACCCCCGTGGATATACAGTAAGTGCCCACCAATTACCACATAGGTGTTAACCCATTACATACTTAACATGTAATGAGAGACCTGGGGACACAAGGTGATAGATATCCTGCATTGGACAAACATGTGGCTGTAGTGTTTACAGAAACATACCATATACCCACCTAATCATGAAGATTGTCAGATCTAGATAAGGGGAGGTCATTGTGGCTCTGCAGTCATCCTTCATCAGCGTTACAATTGACTGCAATAGCCCCTGTGGGATGTACCTCAGCAGACACCTCCATCAACTGTAAAGTCCCCAACAGTACCTCACCAGGAGTATCAAAGAGCTTGCACAGATGCCATGTGTTGCCTGATTAAACAAACTGCAGCTACACACACTGCCATACTGCCCACCCAGAGGCAAGCTGTGCCTGATGTATAAAGCCATGTCCAAGCTGGAATCAATAAACATGCTGCACCTTGTACAATCTGAATGGCAGTGAGCTATGCACATGAGAGACCTGAACCCCAGCACTGACATAGATAGGACAAGCTGTACTGCATGATCCATAACACAGAAGCCACCCCCACTCATGAGTAAACTCCCAGTACAGGCTATCCATAGAGTCACTCATCGATTCTCCTCAAGAGGAATCTTGATGAGTGGATGGGAGATGGTAGGTTTACCCTGGGTATCACTGTTATGTCACAGGTAGACAGAGGCACAGTATACTAACCATGACATATGTCATGGCAAACTCCACTTACAATGTGTGTCGAAGGACAAACACACTCTCCGACTAGCATTAGAAATGGCCTAGGGCACATTGCTAGTGTTTGCAAATGTACACCTATGTTGTGGAATACACTACCAATGTTGGACAAGCCTGGTTTAAGTAGTTCATATCTGAACATAATGCAACATGGTCAGATGTGCACAACTGGTCCCTAACCTGGCTGTTGTGCTCACTATGGAAATGTAAAGCAGTGATAGGACTAAAGCCCAGGATACTGTCCACCACAGTCAAAGTACTGAACCAGTACACCATACGGTGCTACAGTTTTAGGTCAGTATGAAAGGATGTTGACAACTGTATGCAAAGTATACCATGCAAACCCTGCAGGCACAGTATAATCCCTGTTGTGTTCACACACAAAGCAGTCGGACAATAACTACTCAACATGACACACAACACACAACCATAAACGGGAGATATTTGCTGAAGTTCACACTCATCCACAAATGTGGTGGGCTGCAGAGTTCAACATATGGAAAGCTCACACTGGGCATGCTCACACACTTTGATAAATGAGACATATGTCAGACAACATGCCATGGGAAGGCTGAACTGGGCATGCTCACACACTTAGGCCAAATCTCAGTTTAGCAGTTGGCCACACATATCTGGTATTTGTACGTGTTATTCCAGGAACCAACCACATTACAGCAATCTGCCCAGTGCACACAGTTAAATGACTACAGAGACATACGTGATATAGTGGATCCCTCCCATATGCAAACATCTTCCACAGATACACAAGTTGTTCATACAAACAGGGAATGCTATGGCAATAAAGACCTGCAAACAGTCTATCAGCAACAAATAATGTGCATTTGACAATTAAACATATGGGTGTAGAGGTCAACACTAAGCTGTTTGCCCTAGGGAATGACAGCTTAGCCAGAGTGTGCTTGGCGTCTGCCTCCCCAGTACAGTAGTCTACTGTGCCACTGTAAAGTAAGTCACATAAGGCACTGTGTGAGGCTAGTGTGCTGTGCCTCTGTCAAGCAGGGACACAGTGGAGATCCCAGGATTTGAATTTGCTAAGCCACAGCCATGTTGTTGGTGTGTGCTGGAAGAGGGTTGCTGAGGACCTCTAACAGTAAGTGGGCATCAATAACAGACTGAGGGGAGCCTTATCTGCATTGTCTGGACAATTTCACTGTCAACACTGTGTCCTGATGATTATGAGGGATTGAAGTGTCGTGACGGTACTGTTCAGAGATGTCCTCCCTCTGCGGGCTACTGCACTGCAATGTATTAGCTCACTCTGTTGGACAGCTCATATATGGCTGGTGTACATCTGACAGGTGTCCTGTTGTGGAGCAGTCATGGGTATATTTGGGATAGCATGATCAATGCAAACCTTCCACATGCTCATAGAATGCAATTGTCAAGGATTATGCAGAGTGGCCTGTATACTCCCCCAGCATGAGTCCTTTGAAGTCTTCCATCCCAGTCTTCACAAGTGTAAAGTCTGCTTTTGATAAATACAGTTTGTTTGCAGTGACAACCTTGCCTGGGGATGGGGATGGGATATGGATGGCCAGGGAAAGGTGGGTATGGTCAGATATCAACAATGGTGGTCTACCTCTGGTGTGGAACAGTGAGTACCCATGTTGTAGATGGTCAGGTGCAATATGTATTCCCCCTTGTGGCTGTGGTGAGTGATTCTGCCATAGCACATGGACTCACAAATTGTAGTGGCTGTAGGGTAATGTTGTAGAGGCCTGAGTAGTTCCCACACACAATATGCCTGTACCTGACGTTAACTGGAATGGTGTATGTGAACACCTGCATATCTTGGCACTGTGCCCAGGGAAGCAAAGTGTGTGTCCTGGATGTGGGAGGGGTGGTCAGGACTGGTTGTGTTGTGTTGTGTGTTACAGGTCCTGTGGTCATGAAGCATGGTATAAAATATAACCTGCCAGTGCCATGTGCATATCTGACCCTGACATAGGTGGCTGCAAATGCATATATATGCTATCCCCCACCTGACAGGTAGTACTAGATGTACATACCTCTGTAGAAATAATGATGTCAGCACCCTATAAATACTGCAGGTGCAGAACAGATGCCCAGTAATCTGGATAGTGTGCTCTGCTAATGTGTCTGTCTCGAGTGTCATAACATAGGTAGGGGTTTGAATCCTGTAAATGCTCGGTGTGTGTGTGTGTGTGTGTGTGTGTGTGTGTGTGTGTGTGTGTGTGTGTGTGTGTGTGTGTGTGTGAGTGGGGTTGGTGTGTGTGCAAGTCTGTGTAAGGGAAATGTCCCTTTTGGCAACTGGGAAAACACACTACAGGATGCACATTCCCCTTTCTAAACACTGATGATTTCAGCACCCTATAAGTACAGCAGGAGAAGGAAAACCTCCCAGTAATGCGAATAGCGTGCTCTGCTAATGCGTCTGTCTTGAGTGTCATAACATAGGTAGGGGTTTAAATCCTCTAAATGGCAAGTGTGTGTGTTTGGATGAGGGGGGTTAGTGTGTGTGTGCAATTCTGTGCGAGGGAAATGTCCCTTTTGGCAACTAAGAGAACACACTACAGGATGCACATTCCCCTTTCTAAACACTGATGATGTCAGCACCCTATAAGTACAGCAGGAGAAGGAAAACCTCCCAGTAATGTGAATAGCGCGCTCTGCTAATGTGTCTGTCTTGAGTGCCATAACATAGTTAGGTAGGGGTTTGAATCCTGCAAATGGCAAGTGTGTGTGTTTGGATGAGGGGGGTTAGTGTATGTGCAATTCTGTGTGAGGAAAATGTCCCTTTTGGCAACTAGGAGAACACACTACAGGATGCACATTCCCCTTTCTAAACACTGATGATGTCATCACCCTATAAGTACAGCAGGAGAAGGACAACCTCCCAGTAATGTGAATAGCGCGCTCTGCTAATGCGTCCGTCTTGAGTGTCATAACATAGTTAGGTAGGGGTTTGAATCCTGCAAGTGTGTGTGTTTGGATGAGGGGGTTAGTGTGTGTGCAATTCTGTGTGAGGAAAATGTCCCTTTTGGCAACTAGGAGAACACACTACAGGATGCACATTCCCCTTTCTAAACACTGATGATGTCAGCACCCTATAAGTACAGCAGGAGAAGGTATGTGGCATGGACAATGACTGAGTCATATGTGTCCATGCCTCTGACTGACCTGTATGCTTGTGTTATGTGGTGGACCATAGTGCCCCACGGGCATATCACTGTGACCTTCACCTTGTCCAGCCTGGTGAGCGTGACCTCACTGTACCGGACAATAAAGGTACCTAACACAACTGTGGCAGGTGTGTTGTCTAGCCGTAAAGGCTGTGACTGTTTGGCACACAGGATTTGTGTGCTATGTGTTATGCGTGATGTGTTCTGGCATAACATATGCCTGTGTGCCAGCTGCAGAGTTGTCTGCCGCTCAGGCAGGATGCTATTCTTAGGCTCCATGAATGGCCCAGTGTGTTCACGTGCTTGTATTGCTGTCAGTGTAGGTCTACATCAGACTGGTATTGTAGTCACTGTAGTATTTCATGCCACCTGACAGGTTATGCCAGTACTGGGTTCAGAGTGCTTAGTCCCCAGTTTGGCTATGTGGTTCCATCTCATAAATGTGTTGTACGTCCATGTGTAGGGGAGAGGGTTGACTGTGTACATGTGGCAGCTGTGACATTGCCACATGACCCACATATTCCACAACTGTACCATAGAGGTGACTGACAACTGACCTTTGCACATGCTACCATAGTATTGTGATTGCCATGGTGATTAACAGCACATAGGGCCAATGGGGAACAAGGTACATAGGGTCATAGGTTCATACTAGGCTATCTGCCCTAGGGCATTTATAAACCTAGCCAGAATGTGTTTGGCTGTCGCCATCCATTGTAAATATATCTTGCCATGCCCTTTTTCGAGGTTAGTATACTGTGCCTCTGTCTAACAGTGACACAGAAGTGATATCCGGGGTAAATCTACAATGTCCCATCCACTCATCAAGATTCCTCTTGAAGAGAGTCAATGACGACTCTGCCTAACCTGGACTGGGATTTTATTCCAGAGTGAAGTGAGCCTCTGGGTTATGAATCTGTCCCTCCAGCATGTCCTATTTATTTCAGTGCTGAGGTTCAAGTCTCTCAAGCATGTAGCTCGATGGGATTTGGATATTCTCAGGTGCAGCATGCCCATTAATTCCGGATTTGACATGGCTTTATACATCAGGCACAGATCGCCTCTGAACAGGCGGTATGCCACTGAGTAGAGCTGGGGTTTCTTTAACCAGTCAGCATATGGCATCTGTTTGAGCCCTTTGATCCTCTTGGTGAGGTACTTTTGGGGTCTTTCCAGTTGCTGCAGGTGTCTGGTAAGGTACATCCCAACAGGGGCATTGTACTCAATTATGGGCCTGATGAGGGATGAGTAAAGAGGCACGATGTCCTCTGATCTAGATGTGAATCCCTTCATGATGGGGTGGGCTATATAAAATGTCTTTCTAACCACTTTGGCCACGTGGTTGTCAAATGAGAGATTGCTATCAACTTGGGTCCCCAGGTCCCTAATTACTTCTTCTGTACTTAATGGATTACCACCTATGTGGTAATTTGTGGGCACTTTGTTTTTGCCAAAGGGGATGACTATACACTTTTTTGCATTCAGCTTGAGGCCATGGCTCTGGCACAAGTTGTCTGTTTCTATGAGGCCCTTTTGGAGGATGCTTGTGTCGGCTGGAGAGTCGATTATGGCGGCCAGTTTGCAGTCATCTGCAAATTTGGTCTGCCACAGTCCTTCTGTGTTGGCCTGTACCTCCGATAAATATATACCGAACAAGAGAGGTCCCAGGACTGAGCCTTGTGGGAGTTTGGAGTCTGGCATGGCTCCAGCAATTCTAACCATGTGGGTTCTGTCCTTGAGCCAGTGTGCAATCCATCTAGTGACATAGGGGTTTATATTTAAGTTGGTGAGCTTCTCTAGAATGCCCGAGTGGGGTATTGTATCGAAGGCTTTTGCGAGGTCCAGGTAGGCTGTGTGGACCACCTTCCCCTCGTCAATGGCCTTGGTGACTGTTTCAAAGAAATCAACCAGGTTTGAGAGGCAGGATCTGCCCTTAACAAAGCCAAACTGGGTATGATCCAGTGTCTGTAGGTCCCCAATATCTTTATTTATGAGGTCCATGATGATGCTTTCCATAGCTCTGCAGACCGAGCTAGTGTGGCTTATGGGGCGATAGTGTCCAGGATCCGTTGAGGCACCACCTTTCTGTAGAGGGACCACTGTTGCTGTATGCCACTCTTTGGCCACATATCCTGTAGTAAGGCTGGGATTGAACAGTAGTTTTATGTTTGGTTGTAGCTGTTCTTGGAGTTCATGTAGGACACAGCCCGGGACACTGTCTGGTCCCATTGATGCAGTGTGTATTGCTTTGGAGAGGGTGGCTCTTACCTGAGCATCTGAGATGTCAGGGGGGCAGCACTCTGCTGGGATACATATTTGCCCTTTCGGTGTGGATGGGGGGGAGAAGTTTGCGCTGAACCTGTCAGCTAGAATGTTGGCAATGTCTGTGGGTTTGGTGTTTGTATTGACATTTTGGACTACCTCTGAGCATATCTGGGAATTACCACCCAGGTTCCTAACATAACTAAAGAAAGCCTTGTGATTATCCTTAGTGTCCTGTGCAATTTCTCTCGAAGCTGGCCTTAGACAGTCCTATGAGTGCCTGTAGTTATTTGCTAATACTGATCAGTGATCCCTTCCCTTTTTGGGATTTTGCTGTATCATTTAGTAGCTTCCTCCTTCTATTGTGTAGTTTGTTTATGGCTGGGGTCCACCAGACAGGACGTCTGCCTTTGGAGGATTGGGTCTTGGTTTTATTCGATCACATGATCCATGCATTCCTGAAGGTGTCCATAGAATGCATTTATAGAGGAATCTGCAGTCTGGTCTGTAGTTTCCACAGGCCTGGGGGCTTTGAAGGTTTCCACCTCAGTTTTGAGGAGTGTGAATTTGCTTTAGAGAAGTTGTTCACTGTGGTGTTCTGGGCAGTGGGTGGTGTCGGGATGTGAATATCCAGTGAGATTAGTTTATGGTCTGATCTTACCAGTGAGGGATACACTTCTGGTCTGGAGCATAGAGTCCCCATGTTGGTGATGATCAGGTCCAGTATGTTTCCCCTTCTTGTGGGAGTGGTAACAAGTTGTTCCATAGCATTTGAGCTCATATATTCTAGGAATCTTTGGCCTAGGGTGTTGGAGCTAGAGTCATGCTCCCAGTCTATGTTTGGGTAGTTGACGTCGCCCAATATAATGGTGTTTGGAGAGACCTTCATATTTTCCACTGTTCTCAGGAAGGCTGGGTGTAGTTCTTGGGTTTGGGAGGGTGGTCTGTAGCAGGCTATAATCTGGAAGGCAGTTTCACCCATTGTTAGTTGCACATGGATAGTCTCTGATGCTTGGTGCTTTGCCACCAACCTGGAGGTGTGGGTATCTTTGATGAATATCAATACTCCCCCTCTTTTTGTGGTTCGTTCCAAGTTTTGGGGCTGAAAAGCATGGTGTGAGGTATAACCTGGTAGTGCTGGGGTGCTCTCAGTAGCCCTGAACCAGGCATCTCTTACTGCACAGATATCGATGTTCTCCATGCTAAGGAGAGTTTTGAGTGCATGCATCTTGATGTTTAGACTTCTGGCGTTGGGTAGCGTTACTCTTAGTTTCTTATCCCTTGTGATACCTATGAAGGTGGGTTTGTCATTTGAGCCTTGCCTAACAAAGGCACTATGGGGGTAGCAAGAGCCTTTGCCAATATCCGAAAGCCCAGGGGTGACAGGTGCAAGCCGTCCCTAGCGAAGCAGGTGGTTCAACAGAAGATGAATATGTGAGGGTGTAGTGCCTGTGATTAGTTAGCAGTAGCATATATGACTGCTCACGTGGACAAATGCCAGGTAAGTCATATGCAATGTGTCACAGGCAACGTACATGTGAACAGGACAAACAGTGACATTCTGTCAAGTGAGACATGGACATACATATAGTAAGCTATGCAGATGTCACTAGGAGTCCACAGAAGCTCTGTAACTATGCATTGCAGGTGGGATCAGTATTCCAGGGTAATTGCAAGCAAACATGCATGCAAACAAAGCTACAGTAAGCAGGGCTGCATGTAGTCCATTGTACAACAAACAAGCTGTACCACTTCCAGTAGGTAGCACTGCAAATATGCAGGCACTATGCACATGTACATGGAAATACACAGGTCAGATGGCTAGGGTCCAGTCTCAGCGCACACAAGTGTACAGACCATGTACTGTCAGGATGTACAATAACTGGATGGAAACCCATGTGCTCATACCTGCAGTAATACACATGTCAAATAACAGACACTGAGCCTTCACTCAGTGGTTCCATACTTAGTAGGATGTATGCTACCTGGCCTGCCACCACAGTATCCCTGACATGTATGGGGACTCTCCCTCCTGTGACAGTTAGTTTTGTGTGTTGGGGCTGTCTAGCATGGTATGAGATGTGAGCTTGCAGTGCTAGGGTGCTCCTGTGTGTCCTGTACCAGTCGTGTAGTACTGCACACATATCAACATCCTCAGACATCCGCATTGCAGAGTCCAGTGTGGGCAACATGCCACTTGCAGTTTACATGTCCATCATTGTGTATTAATACTTTCATTACCTTATCCTCTGTGCTACCTATGTATGTAGCCTTCTGTTGACATCCTTACCACCAGTATGCCAACATGTGCAGATGATACACTATGGTACTTACCATGGGTGTAGACAACAGTACATGACAATCATACCCTTACTGCATCAGGCATGCTGTGATATACCCACAATTATTTCAGCACACAGTACTGTTAACAACATGATACTATTACTACACGTCTATGTAGTCACCCTGTGCATCAGCAACATGTTAACCTGTACCTGCACTGATGTTACAGATTGCAGGAGGTGGCACAGTCTCATCATATGCACAGGGTGTGAACTTGGTATGCCTGAGTCAGCCACCGATACCGATTGACATGTATGTGTATGTGTGTTGGTGAGGGACAGCAGTATAAGGTGGGGCAATGTTGATGCAGTGTGTGCGCATGCGGTAGCCCTAGGTGTTGTCAATTTGCATGTGTGTATGGATGCACACAGTTCCACCTCATGGCTGCCATATACTGGTGTTTGTGGACAGCCACAGACTGTACCTGCCAGATCATACAGATCAGTGTCTCTGGCCACGGACACGGTACCTGTGCCTTGCAGGGGTGCTACGGACCGTATCCGGTACCAACCCAGACTGGGTACTGTCATCAGAAGCAGGTGTTCGTTGACTGGACACAGATCCCTGTCGGGCCTGGCCACAGCCACGTGCACGTGGTCTCCTGGGGCGGTCTGATGACAGCACAGACCCAGCATTGCTGGGGCTGCTGCTGGCACTATGGGGGCAGCCGCGGCCCTGTTGTCGTCCGCGATGACTGCCAGCTGCTGCTGTTGCTGGCATACGCCCACGTTGACGCCTCAACCATCCACCATCGCCCTGGCTCATGGACATGTAGTTGTGGAACTGGTCTAATATGTCCCCACAATGTCTGTCTATGACATCGGTGAAATTACGGATGGCAGCCACAATGTCATGCATACTGTCAGTCATGGCTGTGCGACATGCTGTCAGCTCCCTCAGACCCTGTCTGGTGTACCGTTCCATACGTGACTGTGCCTGCATGACAGCCCGAAACATAGCTGAGGTTGTAAGACCTCTGTGGGCATGTCTGACAGGGGCAGTACACCTACGGATGCTCCCACGAGAACCCTTGGACATCTGTCTGTGTGGTACCATCTTAGGGCCATGCCCATGGCTGCTGTGTGGGGAGGCATGTGCCACAGATACCACATTACCCTAGTCAATGCCCACTGTATGCTGTCCATCACCTAGGGACATTGGTGACAAAGGGTGTATTGGCAGGATAACTGTGCGCAATGATGGGGTTGACAGCTGTGTACTGTCAATCAGCTGACCAATGATGGACCCTGGCATACCTTCCTGTGCCATTACACAGATGTCATCATTATCAGTACCCATGGCACCTGATTCAGGTTCCCTGCTGCATGACACCAGAGCAGCACCAGAACCTGTGGGAGGGAAACAGGAAACACAGTTTACAATGTCTACACAATATTACCAGTGATGCACACATCCACACATGCACAGGTCCAGACATGCACACATGCACACATGCACACATGCACACGTGCACAGGTGCACACATGCACACATGCGCACGTACACAGGTGCACACATGCACACATGCACACATGCACAGGTGCACAGGTGCACACATGCACACATGCACACATGCACACATGCACAGGTGCACACATGCACACATGCACATGTACACATGCACACAGTTGCACACAATTGTACACTACTCAGTATGCGTGATATCAACACACAGACACACCTGCATGCATACAAAGAGCACTACTAAGTGAGCCTAATATTACTATTACTATCAAGACTATTACAGGTATTGTTAATACACACTCACCAGCATGGATAGGCTGCATTGCTGTTACACCGGAGGGACCTGCAGAAGTGAGGAAACTAATGTCAGTGGGCACAACTGTGCCATTGTTACTGAGTATGATACAGGTCAGTAGTACAACAGTCACCTTTCACATGTCAGCTGCTAATATTGAGGATATCACACTTGCACATTAAATACTATGATGACAGCTACAAACCAAGGACACACCTCACACATGCATTAACTACCAGTGTACACAACAGTCAACTATACATATGGCATATTACCTGCATGCTCATAGTCTTGCTGCTGCGTGGCTCCAGCCTCCATCATAATGTATGTCTGCTGCTTTTGTTGTTGCTGGCGGACTAGAGCCACTACACTCATGAGTAGTCCCTCCAGTCTGGTGAGTGGGGGATGTGTAGCCACCCCACCACCTGTGGCGACCTGTTGCCTGTGGATATCCGACGCACGCTGATGGACATTTCTGATTAAATCACTGCAGTGATGTCGTACCTGCTCATATGTCCTATTTTGCATGCCTATGTCATTTTCCCGATGGACCAGGTCTTGCCACAGTGCAGCCCTCTCCTGCTGATTCTGGCTGGTGCGGGAAAAGAGTATTGCATAATCCCGCACCAGGCTCTGGTGTATCTCCTCATCCTCAGCTGCGGAGTAAGCTGGATTTCGCGGGTGAGCCATGTACCTGAAAAAGAAAATAACCTGATATCAGCAATATATGTCAGCAGAATTTGGCACACATACTACACATGCTACTCGACTGTTATGATGCAACATATCTCACATATATAGCATCTGTCTGTCTGTTGGTGGATACACATGTAAATGGCCAGGTATCAGTGCTCAGCCAGCAACTGTGCAACAGTACCTGGCACACTCTATACGACATACTACCAAACCCCAGCAGTCAGAACACTGATTCAGGTCGAGAGCACCTCCTCACTCTGGGGGTTTGTATCTAGGTACTGTATGGCCTACATCATCAACTACTGTGAGCTGACCACAAACTAATTGCCCTGGATATACATATCCCACCTCCACCACCAGCACAAACAACTATAGTGAATAACATTGCAGATGCAAACTTTACACTTTGTAACAGTGACATGGTATCCTTTCAGCCCACTGGGCCAGTGGAAGACACAACCCACAATGCTGACCCCTACACAAATGCTTTCTATGGACATCTCCGAGAATGCATGGATCATGCAATCCCATATATGACTAAGACACTCTCCACAAAGGGACAGCATCCTGTCTGGTGGACCCCAGCCATAGACAGATTGTATTACAAAAGATGGAAGCTACTGCAAGACAGATCATAATTCCATAAAGGGAAGGCATGTCTGAGCAGCACTAGTAAGGATCTATTTTCCCTCATACAAACATCCATGGGCAACTTTGAGAGAAAAATCAAGAGGGACACTACAGATAACCAGAAGGCTTTCTTCAGTTATGTTAGCAACCTGGTCAGAATCCCTCCTCTATGCTCATAGTTAGTACACAACAACAAATAATTCACTGAAACCACAGATATTGACAACATTGTGGCAGACAGGTTCAGTGCAGGCATCACCCCTCCCTCTCCCCCAAAATAAGACATAGTTATCCCAGCTGACTGTAACCTCCCTGTCATCACAGATGTCCAGGTGAGAGCCGCCCTCAGGAAAGCAGAATACACATGACTGGGACCTGATGGTATCCCCGGTTGCATGCTACATGAACTCTGACAGGAGCTAAACACACATATAGAAGTGCTATGTAACACTAGCCTGACTACAGGATATGTACCTGTACACTGGCGCACAGCAGCAGTGGTTCCACTCCACGAATGAGGCACCTCAACATACCAATACAATACAACACAATACAATACATTACAATACAATACTATACAATATGCTATTACCCCTGGGACTACAGCAGCATACGGTTCTGCTACCCTGACCATTGTGACACATGTGGTGTGATGGTGCCTGCTGCTGTCACACAGTTACACAGGGTGACTCATAGGGCATTTTACCTATCTGACTAACATTCAGCAGGGGTATGTGTGACATGTACTCATGGGGAGTCTTGCTTCTTAACACTGTGTGGTTTATTGCAGGGTATGTCTTATCTGTGGGTAGGAACCTTTACCTCCACATGTGCTCTCTATTGCAGTGGCATGGACGACACACAGCAGTCATTTAGGTTGCAGATGGTGTGAGGTGTTACTATGGTTGTTGGACATCTGTCATGGGTGTGACTTACGTATGTAAATCCAGGAGTGGTAACCTCTATGTGGGTAGTATGTGTGTACTCTGTGGTGTTGTCAGTCACTGTGCATTGGTAATGTGTTTGAGTGCATTGTCACAGTGTTGTAGATGTCACTGTGTCCTTCTCCATATCTGTAGCTGTCATGTGAGGTACATACCATGGCAGCCATTATGTGGTGTGGAGGGGTACACTGACCTACATGTCCATAGCTGACACACCATGTCTGCTGACACATACCATGTGCAGGTATTCCAGGAATAGTGTGCCACTGTGAATATCATTGGGGGGACTATTGTACACATTTATGACCCTGTTCACCCCTGACACATGCAGTGGTGGGCAGCCAATCACATATCTGGTGGTTACTGGTGTAGGTGATTTGAAATGGGGTATGATACTCCAGTTTTGACACTGGTGTTCACTCCATGCCTTTGTCACCAGGCACCTGTTGCAATACATCTGTACACATGTGCCTTACTCAGAATATATATACATCTCTCTCTCTATATATATATGTATACAGAGATATCTATATGTATATATATATATATATATATATATATATATATATATATATATATGTCTGTATACATATACACATATATATATTGATGTACATATATTGCTATAGATATGGAGAGGGGGGGGTGTGACACAGAGGGGGTGAGAGTGACAGAGGGGGTGGGACAGGGGGTGTTGAGGTCATCATATACAGTCATACCTGTAGATAATCAGATCAGTCTGTCTATGTATATGTATCTACATATATCTATATCTGTATATGTGTATTACATATATATGTTTGTACATATTCTATCTACATCTGTCTATGTATTCCTACATCTCTCTCTATGTATGTATACATATATGCATATTTATATATATATATATATATATATATATATATATATATATATATATACATACATACATACATATTTTGACATACATACGTATCCATATGATAGACAGGTATATCAACATGTTTGTCTACCATACTGTATACACACACTAACATACTGCTAAACATACATAACTGTGAAACCTACTTTATACATTGCACTACAACCTACATTCAACCTACATTGATATGTGCACATAGATGCTCTCACATACAAATGTATGTACAGCCTTCACTGATAGTTGCTGTATGTCCCCTGCCCTTTGCACATCTTCATATACATATGGATACAGACCAATGACACATATGGAGGGTTCACAATATGTAGACCTTTATAGTATTACTTTACATTACCTGTGTTTATCACAGCTGCTTGTGTTGCCATCTGGTTTTGTGTCCTGCTGCTCCACTTGCCAGTTGTCAGCTTTCAGGTGGCTGTTGCTGAACAGTTTTGTTTGTGTATGTTTAATTTCGTTTTTCTCTGTCTCTGTCTCTCTCTCTCTCTCTCTGTCTGTCTCTCACTTCCTCCTCAGGGTGCAATGAAAGTATTGCATGTGTGGACTGGGAGTACAGCATACTTTTGTAGGTATCTGCATATGTCCATGTGATGGCCTCTGCACCAATTGTTAGCCAGCATTTGCTAATTGCATGCAGCCAGTTGTGTACTGATTGCAGTTCTCACTGTGATTTCAGAACAGTGCTATAAAAAGGTATGTGAGATAGGCGTAGCCCTTTCAGATTTTAAGGGCAGGGACCATGCTGGTATGCTGTGGACAATGTTCTGTGAGTGTAAAGGTTGGTATCTCTCTCATATTTCCAGCTGTGTTGTAGATTAACATTCCTCCATTCATTTCTCCAGTTTCCTGTACTAACTGTGTATGTACACTGACACCTACGACCACTACTACTGTTAATGTGGTGTGTGTGCTTTCCTTGCACTTTTGCTTGCACTTTGTTGCTATGGCTTCAATATTTGCCCTTTACAGTCACTACTTGTATGCCTGCTAGGTGTCCTGACTGTAGTGTGCTGCTGTGGCTTTCCTATTTTCCATGTACATTCACACCTTGGAATGCTTGCTATATCTGCTAGGGTGTTACAGCATGCAGTGTGGTCTGGCCATGGTGTGGGCCTTGACATCTATTAGGGTATTTGAGTATGCTGCTGAGCAGGCCCCAGACACTCTCAGGTGCATCTGTTATCTGCCTCATGGAATGGTAAATATCAGTGGGGTACACCCATTAAATTGTCTGGTATGCTGCAGTTGTGACTGTGGGATAGCATGAGCATATGTATTACTACACTTTTTCTGCCATGCAAGTGGTGCATACTTTCAGGACTCCATAGTTACCATTGCATGTGTTGTAACACCTTTCTGCCTACTGTTTGTACATTTCACATGGAGTCTGTGGGGCATCCCTGTAACTCATTCACTGTTGCTATGTCTAGGCTCTTAACTATTCAAATATGGTGGTGTCAGACCTCTCATGTGTACAAATATTTGCAGGTTGTCCACATTTCTGCCTCATATTTTGGTCAATATCTCATGCACAGTTTTTTCTGGCAAATTACTCTGGGCTCAAGTCAGAATATAGTGACAAACATTCAAGTTTCAGACTTCATACCCTTCCAAACATCCCACAAAATGCAGAACCTGTTACTCTCTGAACTGTCTAAGTTTGTTGTAACATTATTTGTAATGTGTCCCTGGTTTTGGCCCTTTGCTCCACATATTTTATTACTTGGTCCGGATGTGTTCCTGTAAGAGGTTGTGGGGTATGGGCAGTGATTATCCTGCTGTGAGTATGTGTGTGGCTTGCAAGGTGCTACAGTGACATTATTACCTACTAGCTACCAACTAGCATGGCTGTTTCTGTTCACACACTACTATTATGGAAATCCACTAGTTTTGACAGTAATTCTAAATGACATGCTTTGTGTACTACAAATCCTACATTCCCTTTACATTCATTCCTACTATTACATGATATATTTATCTTAGCACAATGTTCTTGTATAACAGTCATGGCTTAGTGGTAAGTCATGCAGACTACTGTTTCCAAGGTCCTGGGTTCGGGACTGACAGTGGGATTTTATTTTGCTTTTGAACTGACTACAGGACCTGTCAATCAGAGTGCCTAAGGCACTTTTAAGCAGTTGTAACCGGGTTAGCGCTGGTTTGCGCAGAGCTCCCGCATGCGCACTGGTGTTCAGCTCCGCGCACACCCGCTTACAACCACTTAAACGTGCTTACTCTTGCGCACACCCGCGCTATTTTCTTTGAAAGAAATGAAAATGGGGAGACAGGAAAGTGGTGAAAAAGAGGTCACAAAGAGGGTAAGACAGTAGGGAAACAAGCTTGGGTTTTGCAGGAGGGATGTAGGTAAGGCCCATAGCTGCCCATTTCTTCATCAGCAACAGCTGTGCATATGTTTGTAATTTGGTGTGACATTTGATACCTTCCACCCCTGAGAGAGGTGTAAGGACAACAATAATACTTGTTGTACAGCCAACTGTAATTGATAGTTTCCATGTCTGGCAGACATATGTGCGGAATGGGCAGCTATGTATGGGGCGTAATTTTTTTGTGGGTACAGAGTGCCTTTTTTTTTTTTTTTTTTCTTTCAGGTGAGAGTGGTATGTCAGGTGAAGGAAGTCGGTATAGCTGGGGAGGTAGGTTGGGTAGGTCAACAGACAAGACAAACAAGATGCATACAGGGGCGGTGTATGACACATGTGGGGGAGGGTTACACAATTGACGGGGACGGAGGTTTGGATATCCAGAGCCCATGAGCCCACAGATGGCAACAGTGGAACTGATATCCCCACTCATGGGCAGTTGCCACTGTTCCTTCACTGCCCAGGATGGGGCTGTGCTGGGGGCTGTGTAGGCCGTGCAACAGGCATGCCCATAAGTTGTGCCACCTGTGCCTCAAGCTGGCGTAGGGGCCCAAGAACAGTGTCCTGGATCTCCCTACGCACCACAGTCCGGACGCTACGGAGGGTGAGTGGTGGTTCTCCTCCGGCCACGCTTGCAGAGGGGGGACGGGCCCCATCCCCTTCAGCGCTTCCACCCGCAGGTGGCACAGGGCCACCGGACGAGGGTCCAGACTGGGCACTAGTGCCAGGTGCACTCGCCAGCTGAGGTGGGAGAGGTGGGTCCGCTGGAACCCGCCTTCCCTGTCATCCTATGTTTTGCATTATGTCATGACAGTTTGGGTTAGTAACATACAATACCATTCGCAATTAGTTGTAACAGCATGCATTAGTATTCCCATTAACCAAACACCCAGATATTCACACCATTGAACAGCGAGCATAACACATGCATAATTTGAACAGCAATACACAGTCCAACAACATGCAGGGTTGATTGCTGGCAACAGGCCATCAGGTTTGGATGTATGAACAGGGCAGATGCATCAATGGACATGCAAATATTTATGACCCAACAGGACAAATGTCCAGGGGTGTTAATTGTGATTGCACATACCAATTTCACGTGGAATGGATTATATGTGGTTATAGGGTGGGGTGAAGAAAATATTATTAACACCTTCGAATACCAATACATATGCTGTACATTTCTAATAGCTACAGATATATACACACTACTGTTCTTACTACAGTTTCCTATATGATAACTACTTCAATTTGGTGATAGGACTGTTCCTGCTACATCAATATACATTTTATTGTTATTCATACACATTCATATTTGGCTTTGTTCAGCTACATCATCCTGCTACATTTGCTTTATATAGCTATAGACAACTGTGGATGTTTGATATTTCAGACAATCATACTATCTGCATATTGCAGACTGAGAGCAACATATCCAGATTTTGGGATACACATTCCAGCTGCAGCAACACTTTGGACACATTTCACAGTTTGGTTCTACTTGTCACATTCATTTCATTCTGTACTGACTGCAGTATACTTTATTCAGGGGTTATTACTACTTTATTGGTGGATTCATAACTCTTTCTGACACTCTCTCACTTGTTTTCATTTTACTATTCAGGATGTTACTTACTTCTAGGCTTTATTGACATGTTTTACCTGTAGTTATTGCAATCCTTTCCAGCAGTCTCACTTCTGTCATGTTTCAGTATTTCAACAGGGATATATTTCACACATGTGATTTGCTCATCTTCTGCAGCTGTACTTTTCAGCCTGCTGCAGGTTGTGTACTATTATATTACAGGTGGGGCATCTTTATTTCAGACTTTATTTCAGACATTTTCATTTTTCTGTTTGGATTACAGACTGCAACACACTTTTCTAATCAAGCAATACTTGCAAACACTTTTACACTGTTACTTGCACATTTTATTACTTAGTGACTACACTGCACTCTTTTGCTAACTGTCATACTTTGATATTTCTTTACAGTTACTGGGAGTGGATTACTGACCTGCCTGGTGGTGCAACCGCACCAGCCTATCGCCATAGGCTCTGAGGTTCACAGAACGGACACCTGCAGCTGTAATATAAATGAAGTAATATTGGAATACACATCTCCATAATATCAGCTAATTTAATTTCTTACATACATAATTAAATGTAACTTACTCAGTAGTGGGGCGTTGGGCATTTGCCGGGCCTCCTGGATCCAAAGGTTCAATTGGTCCTGCTTGCGTCTCTTCAGGTCCGCATGGTGGTGATGGACCTGCTCACCAGTCCTTGGAATCCCTGTGGCACTGGTGAGATCATGAGCCAACCGGTCCCACGCCTCAGCCCTATATGCTCCCCACAGGACCTGGCCCTGCATGAGTTGGGCCTCATGATTGTGGACTAGGAGCCAGACCATGTATCTGGACTCCTCAATGCCCCACCTCTGTGCTCGAAAGCAACTACCCTCACCTACACCTGACATTCTGGCTGCAAGTCAGTTCTACAATCGTTTATGCTGTGTATTCCCACCTATGGGGCTTATATATATGCAGTTTTTCCCGCACTTATCTGTGATTGGCCATTTTGGAATTGTATCCACTTCACAAAACCTGCTTTGTCATGCTCCACTTTCTATTCATTCCTATATATTTGCTATTACTGCATTTCTGAGTACAGCTGTTGTGGCTTAGTGGTTCAGTACCTTGACTATGGTGCATGGTATCCTGGGTTTGAACCTGGCCACTGCTTTTTATATTTTATGACTGTCTAGACAGGCTAGGGGGTGTGTCTGTGTAAAGGCAGTTTTGTTACAGCTTGCTCAACATTGCCCGCCAGTTAGCTTATTAGCGCGGTGCGCAGCTCCACGCAAACGGGGTGCGCTGGTTTACACCTCATTTGGCTGTCAGCATGCATATTACGCTCAACTCAGCTAGGGTCACACAGTTTTAGTGTGTTAAACCACTGCTCAGCTACGGGCACTCATTTTGCACCTAAACCACTGCTCAGCTACGGGCACTCATTTTGCACCTGTTAAACCACTGCTCAGCTACGGGCAGATGCACTCACCTTGTTAAACTGTAGCTCAGCTATAGGCACATCTGGCATTTTCTATTGTTTTGTTACCTCACATTTCTTCAAAATAAATGGACTATTTCATTACATTTTACATAAATTGTGATTTTATATGTGTACATATGTGTCAGGGACTTGTTTCGTGCTTATTTTACTAAAAATAAAATTGATGTTGTGGGGGCTCGAACCATGGATGCCTGCTCTTCAGCCAACATCTCTACCGCTATGCTATTGCTTCTTGGCTTACTTTGCATATTTAGTTCTTATATGCTTTCCCACTGACTGCTAACTGTGGCTGCGCTACGGGCACGCCCATGCAAACGAGCGCACACACAGGCAAACATCTTTACAATTTAAAAAAAAAATTATAAGATGTTCATTTGTACATTTTATGTTCGTAGTCTGTGGGGGCAAGTGTTGTGTTTATTCACATTTCCATGGACTCTGTCATGGGTGTTTACTTTGGGCACTTTTACTCTTCTGGGGGCGTGTTCGCTTGCAGGGCTCGGCCTACGGACACGCCCCCTACTGTCTTACACGGACCGTGTTAGCCTTAGGTGTGATTCAGCATGCTGTCATGAATATGCAGAGCATGCTGACATCACTCCGTTTAACTGCAGCCTCCGTGTAAGAGTTATAACTCTTACACGGAGGCTTCGTGAATCCTGCCCCTGGTGATTACAGTGTCTTACATACGCAGTCACAAAATACAACAATTTGTAGGCTGAAACGAGGGCCACGTGGAAGGAGGATACCCAGACAGTTCCAACAGTAATAGGAGCAATGTGTCTCATAAAAATAATTTACAATCCTATTTAGATATGCTACTGATATATATATAACTTCATATGAATTGCAGGAGGAGTGAATTCTGGGCACATTGTGGGTGCTGCTAACAGCATTTTTGGCTAACATCAAAGACTGAAACAATATTAATTTCACAAACTTTAATCATACTTTGACTTAGGAATGTTATCCATTGCCATCATGGTACTAGAAACCCAAAATATTTGAAGAAATTAAACTGGAATAAACATTATCACTGTTATGATTCTAAAAAGTATTTCAGATCTCTCTGTAAATGTTTAACTCCTGTACACGTACAGTTTGATTTATATATATAAATATACCATTTCTCACAAGTCAAATGAAGATGTTTTTTTCTTTGCATGCTAGAACTCATAGCAGGATCTTTAACTTTCTGTTTTATAATCAGATGTCAGTTGCTTTTGTGAAAATTACTTTAGTGCCCTGAATATAGCAAGGTGCATACAGCTTTTCTTTCAATGCTTTTGAACCAGATAGTTCAAATGTGTCTTCCACACACTTTTACACTTTTAAAGTATTACACACTTTACCTCTGTCTAGTTTAAATTGAATCTTCTCTTTATTAATTCTCAGCATTTTGTGACAGCAGATTGATTTGCAGTGCTCCAAGTACCTCTAATGAATTTTCAGACTTCACTACATGAATGATTTTTCATTGTAAATTTTGCCTATAAACAGCTGTTTTGTTCCTGTTCAATAACATGCAGATTTCTTTTAACATGCCTTTTATTTTACACATCTTTGCAAAATATCTTTTTTTGAGAGAGATTGTAGATGTTTTTTTTTTTTTAAATAAGGGGCAGTGTGTTCTCATGGGGCTAGACTTTCCAGGTCACTGTTAGGGTACATTGTCATATAACTGCCCTTGTTATTAAAAAAAATACACTGTATATAATTTTCAAGGGTTACATGAGGGTAGATTACTGCAGTGATGTGTGCAGTTTCTTGTTTTCATATCCTCTACCTCTGAAACCTATTCTTACTTTTCTCACCTTTTGCTCTTTTTTTTTACTTACATTTTATCTTGCATGCACTGGTTTCCTCATTTAATTCTATGTACTAGTAATTTTACTTGCTCTGTATAGCTCCCCAGTATTTGATTAGATCAGATGAGTTCCACCCAACAGCATGCCCTGTATCTGATCATTTCTTGTACCACAAGTTACCATATCTCTTCCTTGGAAATCCTGTTATAAAATTCAGTCTTTTTACAGCTCTGTGACATTAACATCTGCAATCTCTGTAGTTCCACTGTGAAAAAAGTGAATAAACAAATTATTTCTAGGGTCACAATAAGTTCTGAAATTTGCCCTAATTGCTACTGTTTTTGTCCTTTTCAAGAACAGCATAACTTAATTCTTTAAAGCTTCTTCCTCATTGGCATTCAGAAGTGCAGTGAAGTGTATCATTTCAGGCTTCTCAGCTAATTCGTGTGTAATTAGAAACAAATACATTTCTGGATTAAAAGCTTCCAGTTTTCTGCAAAATTTGAGAGGGATCCTGTTATATGCAGGAGAAGCCTTTTTGTACAGTGAGCTTACACATCTGTACTTTCAAACAAATTAATTCCTTTTTTAATTTCATTTCTGATTCATTCTTTCCAGCTTATCCCAGTTTCCTAGACATCACTGGATCTACCAGCCTCTCCTATTTCCCATCTATTACTGGCTCTACCAGACTCTCCTACTGCCCAGCCATCTCTGGGTCTACTAGCCTCTCCTACTGCCCATTCATCTCCGAGTCTACCAGCCTCTCCTACTGCCCATCCATCTCTGGGTCTACTACCTCTCCTACTGCCCATCCATCTCTGGGTCTACTACCTCTCCTACTGCCCATCCATCACGGGGTCTAGTAGCCTCTCCTACTGCCCATTCATCTCCGAGTCTACCAGCCTCTCCTACTGGCCATCCATCTCTGGGTCTACTACCTCTCCTACTGCCCATCCATCTCTGGGTCTACTACCTCTCCTACTGCCCATTCATCACTGAGTCTACCAGCCTCTCCTACTGCCCATCCATCAGGGGGTCTAGTAGCCTCTCATACTGCCCATTCATCTCTGGGCCTCTCCTACAGTCCCAAAACTGTTTCTTTTCTATGACTAGGGCTGGCACAGAGCTTAGGGGTGTTCTGGACAGTCATGCCATAGACTACTTCCACTGGGGGATTTTTTTTATGACCTACTCCTTAGTTTTCCCCCTACAGTTCTTTTGCTTGTAATGGCTGAGGGCTACTCCCCTCTATTGGCCAACATCACCCTGCGGAGAATGCCTAGACGAATGCTTTCCCCCCGGGATGAGTGCATTCATCCCAGCCTGCCATTGTCACAAACATCCAAGCTGCTGATTTAACCTGGGTTGCCTGGGCCATACTTGGGGCTTTTTCTCTGTACACCATGGTCCTGGCTCAAATAAATAAACTACTGAATGCAAATATATTTCATTACTTTTGCAGGCGTAGTTCTGTATCCTGATACCATGTAAATGCCTGTAGCTGTTTGTCAAGAAAGAGGCATTGTGACTGTGGTCTAAAGTGCATTGCATGACATTCAGCACACTGTAGGCTAGCTTCTTAACTGCTAAAGCTGTACATCCCTTGTATGATATGTTTATAATGCTGCAAAGGAATTCTCAGTGCAGTTTTCCATCACTAGAATCACAACTCCCCTTGAAGAGACCAAAGGGAGGAAAAGGAAAAAGGATTCTAAGGTAAGTACTCTCTCTTTAACATTAGATAATGAGGCTGACAATTATATTAATAAACTAGGTGGACATCTAGTTACATTATATTTATAACCATTGACAAAGAAAATGGGGGACTCAGAAATTCAAGGATGTAATTGTTATGGTAGCCAAGAAAGGCTGTCTCTATTTGCAGATGATATTTTATACCTGACAAAACCAGAAAGTGACATTACAGTGTTGTGGAACATTTTGAGACAGTTTCAGATCTTTTTGGGAAATAAAATTAATGAAGTTAAAAGAAAAGCAATAACAGTAAATTATGTATCCCATATTAATAGGTTCAGCGATATCTATATTATGGTGACATGATAAAATGAAGTATTTAAGAATATTGATTAAAAATTATTCTGGTGTGGCAGCTAAGGATATGTGGGAAGAGACTAAAAAGATAATACAAAAACTGAGAAAATGGAAGCTCTGTTATATGGATATGGATAATAAGATACAAGCAGATAAAATGTTTTTACTCTCCTATTAGTGTTATACACAGGTCCGGTTTGATTCTCGGCTGGAGCGCCTTCTGTGTGGAGTCTGCATGTCCTCACTGTGGTCGAGTGAGTTTTAAAGACATGCAGGTGTGTGTGTGTGTGTGTGTGTGTGTTTGTGTGTGTGTGTGTGTGTGTGTGTGTCTGTGTGTGTGTGTGTGTCTCTAATAAACAGCTGAAGGACGTTATCTGGGAGGGGGAAGATGGAAAGAGTCAAATGGGATAAGGTGATTCTTCCAGTAAAACAGGGCGGATTATGATTACCCGATTTGACATAGCTACACAGTTAAGGCTCCTATACATAGCACAAGCAGAAAACTATAATTCAAAGTGAGATGATGATGAAACAGGGGGTAAGCTCAAGAAATAAGGAGAGACTGGGATTTTGGATGCAGGCCTTTAACGAAAATAACAATAATCATACAGAATATTATATCTATAAAGTAGCAGAAAGTATCCTAAGAACTAAGCCAACATGGGAATAGAAAAAGGAGATTCTGCCGATAGGGATGACTGCAATTAGGGATGTAAACAATAGGCAAGAGGGGCTGGAATTTATTGGAGAAAACTGGCAACGGAACCATGGTATTGGGAGCAAATAATGAGAGAGGGAAAGATGATAGAATGGGAAGACGCCAAGAATTTATTTGGACTGCAGGTTAAAGATTGCCTTCACTATCAAGGATTGATATCGGAGTATAGACAAAAAGAAATAGAGTTCTTAAATGAAAGACCAGCATTGGTACAGTTTTTAGTAGAATCTAGAACAGAAGCTGCCATTAAAACTGGAATAATTACTAGAGCTTATAAAATATTCCATGATAACTATAAGAACCAAGGAGAGGCGGTTAGAAAGGATTGTGAAGAGAGATCAGATAAGCAATTCATAAAGAAATGATGGGAGGATATATGTACGTCTCCCAAGTATGCAACAAAATATAGAAGATTTATGATTTTTGCTTGGAAATGTTTACATAGATATTTTTGTACCCCAAGTAGGCTCCAGAGAATTTTCCTCAGGTAGACAGCAAATGTTGGAGGTGTGACTGTCGAAGATGCTGGATGGGCAGATTGGTGTAATGAAGGAGATGATTTTTCTGAGCTATAATACAGAATCAGACTTGCCTATACATGGTAAGGCCTTGCTGTGGCTAATTACGGTGCATGCCAAAAAAGCAATTACTAGAAAATGGAAATCTAAATCTAAACCAGCTATACTAGAAGAAGTGAATATAGTAACAGACATAAAACAACTGGCATTGAGATCTTTAGAAAAGAGTAGGAGCAAACTACACAGGAAAAATGGGAATTGTAGGAACAATACATGCAGGGAGGAATGAGGTTTAAAAGAAGGCAGGACTTAAATGAGCTGTGTAATGTTTGACTGAAAATGATTTGGTAGATTATAAGTGATGTATAGTGTTTGCAGATGGGAGTGTGTCAGTATGGTTTGTGATGTAAAATGCTTGCAACTAGGATTGTGTTGGTGTGGTTTGTTTTCATTTATGTAAATGTATGATTACCTATGTCATAAGTGATGGTTTAATAAAAATGTTTCTTGTTTAAAAAAAAGGGCAGGAATTGAATAATTTATGTAATGTTGCTTAGGTTATATGATATATAGCAATATATGTTAAGTATAATGTTTGTAAACGTGAACTTGTTAATCCCATTTGATTACTTTTATATAAGTGTAAATTTGTCTGTGTCATAAGTGATAATTCAATAAAGCTAAAGAATCCCGTGCTTGGTTATATCCAAACATCACTATAATAAATGAGACTTGCTCGGTTATTAAAAGTCTGGGGGCAGTAGACCAGCGTAAGGATTGTACGGACCCTGTCTTAGAGTCAAACTGGACTGTAGAGAACCCTCTTTTATGTGACAAGAGCATAACTAAAAAGATTTCAAACTACTGCCCCATTAGCCTGATGAGCCTGGTCTGCAAGGCTATGGAATGTATCATCATGGAACTTATAAACAATGACACTGGTAATCTCCAAACTCTGGACCCTACCCATTTCAGGTTTGTAAAAGGTAGATCATGTCTCCTAAACCTGATAGACTTCTTTGAAGCAGTCACCAAAGCCATAGATGAGGGTAAGGTGGTTCACACAGCCTATCTAGATCTTGCCAAGCCTTTTGACACCATCCCCCACTCTGGAATTATAGATAAACTCACTAAACTAGGTATAAATCCCTATGTCACAAGATGAGTTGCCAACTGGTTCACTGACAGAACCCACACTGTGAAAGTAGCAGACTCTAAATCCAACTTTAGACCAGTGACAAGTAGAGTACCACAGGGTTCAGTCCTAGGTCCTCTCCTGTTTGGCATCTACTTCTCTGAAGTACAGGCTAACACAGAAGGTCTTTGGCTAACAAAGTTCGCAGATGACTGAAAAGTAGGAGCCATAATCAAAACTCCTAATGATGTGGACATCCTACAAAAGGGCCTCACTGAGACAGATGCCTGGTGTCAAAGCTATGGCCTCAAGCTCAATGCCAAAAAGTGCATTGTCATCCCTTTTGGTAAAAACTCTGTACCCATGAACTACCGCGTAGGCAGTAGTCTACTTAACACTGAAAGTGTGATAAGAGACCTTGGGACACAGGTGGAAAGTAGTCTCTCCTTTGATAATCACATCACCACAGTAGTCAGGAAATCCTTCTACGTGGCACACCTCATCACAAAAGTTTTCTCATCCAGGAAAAAAGAGGTAATTGTTCCCCTCTACTCATCACTCATTAGACCCATTATAGAGTACAGTGCCCCTTTTTGGTATGTACCTCACAAGACATCTACAACAACTGGAAAGGCCACAGAAATACCTCATAAAGAGGATTACCATCCTCAAACAGATGCCCTACGCAGACCGTCCAAAAACTCCAGCATTACTCTGTCACATATCGCCTAATCAGAGGCGATATCTGCCTAACATACAAAGCTATGTCAAACCCAGAGCTGTTGGACATGCTCCACTTAAAGAAATCTCAATCCCTCCGAGCTATACGCTCTAGGGACCTAAACCTTGTCACCACAATAAACAGAACATGCTGGAGGGATAGACTCCTGTCTCAGAGACTTCCCATACCCTGGAACAGACTACCTAGCTATGTCAAACAGAGCTCATTAGCACTCTTCAAGAAAAATCTTGATGAGTGGATGGGAGATAGGAAATTCACCCCAGGGATCACTTCTGTGGCTCTGCTCAACAGTGGCACAGGAAAATAATTTTCTTGGGTGGCAAAAGCCAGGGTACTGTTTGGCTAGGCTTATATAGGCCCTTGGGCCAATAGCCTAGTACCTACCTAGGAACCTAAAAAGTACTAAAACAGATAATGTAGGTAAACCTTTAGTTATTACTGGCAAGAGGGATATTTGAACAGCAAATGTAAATGAAGACAACACTGAAGTTTTATTCTTGGGTGATTCTTTTTAAGGCCTTTCGTAAAGGAGCTTTCCAGACTGGATAAAGCTTCTCATACTATTTCTGTTTTACCTGGGTTAAGACCACTTACACTCAACATGATAGCAAAATTAACTTTACTGAAGCCAAAGTATGACTTGTATGTGCTACATGTTGGATTTAATGATTTAAAGTTTACACCACTGAAATATATGAAAGAATACTTGTTGGATGCAATAGAGGCTTTGGAAACAAAGGGGGAACAGCTTATGTTGAGTGAGAGTATTCCTTCAACCTATTTGAATGACTACATGTGTATAAAAGCTCACATGATTAATAACTAGCTAAGGAAATTGTCTGTGGTATACATTATTCACTTAATTAACTACTGGGAAGAAAGGAAAGTTGTTGTGATCAGAGGTTGTTTTCATGGGGTAACAATCATCTGAGAAAGTATGGATCAAGTTTTATGGCCAGTAAAAGTACTTCACAGCTGGAATTTTTTCTGGAAAATAAGTGTGAAGTAGAAGGCCATTTGTGAAAAATCTATGGAACCTGTTAACTGTTTCCTTTGTAACACTAGAAGCCTAGGAAATATATTTGAGGAACTGTCAGTATTAATTGTTAAGAATCAGGACAAAATAATTGCTGTTGCTGAGTCCTGGAATTCTTTATGTTATTTGTCAAGGGATTTTTTTCAAGTATGAATGCATACATGAAAATCTTAGGGGAGGCAGTATTGTACTCTGGGTAAATAAATCCATAACGTCTTGTCTCATCAAGTCCGAGCAGGCATATGAAACTTTAACTGTTCAAATTTTTAATGGTACTTCAACAAACTTTATTGTAGTTCTTACATACTGCTACCCAAGTATGAACAGTAGTTCCCACTGGCAATATCAAAATAATCTGGACAACTGTCTGGATAAAATGGGTTAAATATTACTTATTGGGGATTTTAACTACCCCAGAATTGATTGGATGGATACTATGTGGCATCTCATATCTTGACAAGGAATTTATTAATATTTTGCACTTTAATTGAATGACAACTAGTTAAGTTTAATTCTAGAAGAAATACGTAGCACACTGGATCATATTATCACTAATGTATCTGAAAAGGTAGCTTCTTTAAAGTTACTTTTTCTGTTGGGTACATCTGACCACTGTTCTGTATCTTTTGTATTAAATACCGCAACCCATTTCATATTACAATCACTGAAATATGAATGCTTTACAAAATTTGCCTTTGCAGGTAATGAAGACTGATCGCTCGACCCAGGCACAGAGTTTAGACAGTTACTAGGGATATCAAATTATCGAAGACTATCTGGAGGCTTGTATTTATTCCTCAGCGGGAAGATAGAATGATAATTCCTTAATAAAACAATTTAAGAAAAAATAGAGAAGTTATAAAACATTTAGGGGATTTCCAAGTGACATCAGTAGGAAGATATTTAAGAATACTAGGATTTTGAAGGATGTCAAGGCTTGCTATAAAAGTTAAGTTGATCTGCAATTACAAGAACAAGAAAGAATTATATGAATATATAAATAACTCAGGTAAGAGAGAGAGAGCTCAATATTTACACAATTTATTGATAATGAAGCCAGTAGAGATGATGGTAGGATAGCTAATGAATTTAATCATTTTTACATTAGCATTGACTTGAATTGATTGTCATTGCAATTTAATGACAGGTTCTTGTTCAAATATATATGACTCAGTCATACTAGCTTTGTTTTCAAAGTTAAAAGATAAGACATCCATGGGCCTGGACCCGATTCCAGCCAGTCTGTTACTTTCTAAGAAGATTATACTTACACTTTAATGTTTAATATACTACTGGAAAAGGGTAAGGTCCCCCGATCAAGGAAACTATTATTATTATTGGCAACAAGAAAGCAATGCAGGGGGTGTATGACAGGTTCTGTGACACACCCTCTGCATTGCCAAAGTGTCGTATGACACCTCCGCAACCTGCTAAAGCAGGAAATGTGTGCAAATGCACAAATAATGGGGAACAAATCCCTCAGTAGGGACACAACACAGATATTGGCCACAACACTTAGAAAGATGCTAGAAAACAGGTCATGCATTAGCATGAATTACTGAAGGGTATAAGTCTGAAAGCAAATGTATGCCAATATTCCCTTACAGCAGTGCATGTTGACAAAGGCACAAATAATGGGGGAAATAAATAATAAAATAGGGACACATCTGAAAATTTTTCCTCACACACTTAGAAAGTTGATAGAAAACAGGAAATGTATTAGCAGGAGTGCCTAAAGGATAGATGTCTGAAAGCCAAATGGATGCCATTATTTCATGATTGCAGTCCTCAATGAGTTGTCAGAACACCACAAGACTCACTTATATAACATAATAATATAATAATAATATATACTTTTTTTCTAGGCTAAGGAATATTTAAGTGTAACTAAGCAAGTGTGTGCATTATGGCCCTCTGCTTACCATAGCTTAAACATCCCATAGGAGATAAATGCAAATATACAGGTGAAATTTCCAAGCTGAGATAGCGTAGTGGTTAGAGTCCTGGTTTTACATGCAGATGTTCATTGTTCGAGTACTAAGAGAGACAACTTATTTTTCTATGGGAAAGTAGTGTTAAAATAATTTTTGCAAACTTAAATTATGTAGCAACTGTTTTTTGTCAACCAGGGTAGTATAGCGGGTCCAAAAGTGAGATGTCAGTGTAGAAAAGATGTGAAACCCCCCATATAAACACAAGTGCCCCATACAGTATAGTCACACAAGAATATAATTTAATGAAAGCACATAGGGGGACGTCATGGAAGGTAACATAAAATTATAATATGTCAGTAATGATGAATCAATCCCACAATCCTGATACTCTATAAAATGAAATCTGAGCAATGCTATGTAGTGCTCAGCTATGCTAAGCTGGTGTAAGCATTGCTTAAATGTAAATGCTAAGGATTAAGTAGCCCAGCTAAGTGGATTTGTGCATTGGTAAGCAGTGCTCAACATCTAACCCTTTAAGCACTGCCAACATTAGCTAAGTGGGTTTGCATGTTGCTTAGCTTAGCTCAGCATATTCAAAATGGTCCAATGACAGCAAAGGGCAGGCATTTGACCCTAGTTATACCTTACAGGGGGGAATACAACCATAACCAGTTGTAGCTCATCTTTGCAGGCACTATAGCTGGTGTAGGAGAGAGATCGAGCTTTCGGATGCAATGTTGGGGCATTCAGGAGTCCAGGGTGATGGTTAGACTCCTAGTGAAAGACCATGAGGAGAGATTGCTGCAGGGTCAGTACCAGGGTTCCCAATATAAAGCGGAGGCCTGGGAACATCTTGCACATGATCTCACCAGTGCTACTGGCATCCCTCGAACTGGTGAGCAGGTCTGACACCATTTTGCTGACCTCAAGCGTAGGAAGAGGCAGCTCTTGGCCCAGTGGACCCAAGATGCATGGGCATAGAATATCCCACAAGTATGTAAGTATCATTATCAATTAGTGTTTACCAAAGTCCAACATGCGTATGTGATTGATAGGTATGCATAAATGTTTCTTTATCTCCTGTACAGCTGCAGATGAGAGAGCTGTGAACATAGATGCCCATGCCAGCAGGTTGCTAAGGCTGCACCAGGAGGCTGGTGAGTACAAATCTAGATTGCAGTATTCAGGGCAAATAAACAGAAAGGAGCAGAATGTCAACTGCAAGTAGGATAAAACGTGTAGTGTGTGTAATGAATAAACAAGACATTAGCAGAGTAATACAGATGTACAGGATATCTATCAATAAAAGTGCCAGTACCCTTCAATAAAACTAAAAACCACAGAGTGTTGTGTTTTCTTTGGTATGTTCAGGCTGCGTTCTACACGAACTACAGAATGAACTGGCACCCCACCTAAGTACCATGTTCAATCATAGCCTCACCTCAGGCTTTGTGCCTGCTGAATGGCGCACAGCAACGGTTATCCAACTCCACAAGGGGGGAGCCACCACGGACTCCGGGAACTACCGCCCCATTAGCCTGATGAGCCTGGTCTGCAAGGCCATGGAACGTACCATCATGGAACTTATAAACAAGGACAATGGTAATCTCCAAACTCTGGATCCCACCCAGTTCGGGTTTGTAAAAGGCAGATCATGTCTCCTAAACCTGATAGACTTCTTTGAAGCAGTCACCAAAGCCGTAGACAAGGGTAAAGTGGTTCACACAGCCTATCTAGATCTTACCAAGGCTTTCGACACCATCCCCCACTCTGGAATTATAGATAAACTCACTAAACTAGGTATAAATACCTATGTCACAAGATGGGTTGCCAACTGGCTCACTGACAGAACCCACACTGTGAAAGTAGCAGACTCCAAATCCGACTTCAGACCAGTGACAAGTGGAGTACCACAGGGTTCAGTCCTGGGTCCTCTCCTGTTTGGTATCAACTTCTCTGAAGTACAGGCTAACACAGAAGGTCTTTGGCTAATGAAGTTCGCAGATGACTGCAAACTAGGAGCCATACTCGAAACTCCTAACGATGTGAACATCCTACAAAAGGGTCTCACTGAGACAGATGCCTGGTGTCAAAGCCATGGCCTCAAGCTCAATGCTAAAAAGTGCATTGTCATCCCCTTTGGTAAAAACTCTGTACCCATGAACTACAACATAGGCGGTAGTATACTTAACACCGAAAGTGTGATAAGAGACCTTGGGACACAGGTGGACAGTAGTCTCGCCTTTGATAATAACATCACCACAGTCATCAGGAAATCCGTCTATGTGGCACACCTCATCACAAAAGGTTTCTCGTCCAGAAAAAAAGAGGTCATTGTTCCCCTCTACTCATCACTCATTAGACCCATTATTGAGTACAATGCCCCTTTTGGTATGTACTTCACAAGACATCTACAACAACTGGAAAGGCCACAGAAATACCTCAACAAAGAGGATTACTGGCCTCAAACAGATGCCCTACACAGACCGTCTCAAAAAACTCCAGCTTTACTCCGTTGCATATCGCCTACTCAGAGGTGATCTCTGCCTAACATACAAATCCAGGCGGAGAATGGCAGTAGCACACACACACAGCATGAGTGCAGGGAACCCCTGTCAGTGTCACATATGTAACCTTGAATATGTGAATATGTGTAGCAACAGTCAGGTAGTGTTAACAGATATTTCCTCCACAGGTCTGCCAGATAAGGAAATGTAGGTACTAGCTTTAAGAAGGCTTTAGTAATACACTGTGTATAAACATGCCACTTCCCAACCCCAGGCCATAGGTAGATGTAAAGTGAGGTCATACCTGGAGAGTAATGAGTAGAGTAATGATCAGTACAGTTGTCAACAATTGAACCCTATATAGTTGTTAATTGACATCTCTCTCTCCATCCCCCACCCTATCTGCACCGGCTCCCTATTTCTCTGTCGCAGACGCAGGTTGTCGAATGCGTCTTTATCGAACTGAAAAGCACAAAAAGGCAAAATAGCAAAGCGGCTTTTCAGCGAATTCTTTCCCTAGGAAAGAATTCGTTTGGCTGCTTTCACTACTTTGCCTTTTCGGCACTGTAGTGCGATCTTGGAGTTGGTATATTTAAATAGGGGGGTGTGGGGGGCAAAGCCCCCTACATTATGTAATGTTTTACAAGTTTTTTTTTGTTTTTTGTTTCAGAACAGCAATTTGTTTCCCTTGGAAAAAAAAAAGCTGTTCTGAGGTTTCGACATTGTAAGCTTTCGCTTACATGGGGTTGATTATGTGTTGTTTGCTCTTCTGAGAGTGCGATATAATATAGACCCTCTGCACCAATAATTCATACCAGTGGCGGCTGGTGACTTCAAATCAAAGTGGGGCTGCAGGAGACAGCTGAATGGGTGGGGCCAACTAGAAAGGGGAGGGGCTATGCTCAAAACCACAAAACCTGGAACTTTAATTAAATACGCTGCCCTGGGTGCCAAACCGTCATTATGAGTCTGCAATTAAGACAAAGGAAGTGTAGAAGAAAAAAAATATTTCAATGCATTGGCTGCATGACAGCTTACTTAATATCTAAATGGAAACAAAAAGGTTGCAAGGCATAAAAAATAAATTACTTTTTAAATACATTACTGGAATGCCAGTCAAAGTCAAGTATAAGAAAAACAAACAGCACTCAACTCAAACCACTTTTCCTTGCACTGCAGTTCTAATTATAATTTATATTTAGCTTTATTAAAGTACCAAGTAACATGCAGAAAGTAGCAATCTCTGTGATACCACCACTTGTAAAAATGTTTCTTATCCAAAAGAGACCTGCTGCCTGACAACAACTATCTACTTGTTTCATGGGGAAAACATAATCAAAGTAAAAAATGAACAGCAAACAAGAAACAAGCTCAAGATAAATTGCTTAAAGGATTACTGCACAGGTTATGGACCACACTTGATAGATTGGCATTCTGTTTATTTTATGGGTAAAGCCTGCAAAGATGACTGCAAGTCTCCAACAAAGGTAATGAGCTTCTTAAAATACTGTAATCCTGTCCTTTATTACAAATACTGTCATATGCATTTCAATACCCAGGGCTTATAAGTTATCTAGTTATGTAAGTATTCTCTGCATGGCAACAACAAAAAGGCTTTCCATTTAGGTAATTCTTTAACAGTATGCTTATTAAAGCTTACTTGCATCTTACAATCTCAGACAAGCTTACCTGATGGTCATGAAAGCAATGCTACTTAAACACAGAGCAATGGGCACTTTCTGAATAATAAGAAGCATAAATCAACAGTATAAAATATGACAGAAAACCAGAACATTCTGCAAAATCAAGCAAGGACAGATGAAAAGCCACTGTAGTATTTGTGTCTACCTTGGATGGCGAGATATTCTGCACACTTACACTGCATAACTGCTCCTTGCCTTGCTTGGACAGATCCAGAGTCACTACATGGGGGAGAGGGGGTGCAACAAGTATGTCACAATTTGAAATGTCTCTGGCTGACTGTGATGGCCCTGACACGTTTGTCATACCTCTCAACCTCAGAGCAAGAAATTTGGACAAAGCCATACATAGAAGTGGGACAAAGCCCCAAAAATAAGGACAATATTTAAATATTGCTCTTATAAACTTTCTAATAGAATAGTAGGTCTTGCATTAGTATGAATTTTCTGGAGTATGAAATCTGAAACTCAAATGTCTGTCATTATTTTCTAACTTCAGTCTTTAATGATTTGCCTCTAATTTGCCAGAAAACCACAATTGTATGAAAAATGGACCAAAAATGTGATGCAAAAATATAAAGTAGCCACACAATACAGCTGGAAACCTGTCAAAGAAAGGACACTTTGTTTAATATTAGTACTGTTAACTTGAGCAGCTTACAAAATAAACAAATCTACATGCAATTCTGAAATAAAAGTAATCTATAACTCTGATTATTACAGTTATTTATTAATTGTAAACCCTCCACGTTTTCTTCCAAAATTGCCATTTTGTGGAGGGATTATTAGAGGGAGAGCAACATTCTGAGCCAAAATCAGGGACAGTTGAGCGGTTTGGATATGCCTAATTCTACAAAGCAATTTATCTGCACGTACCTCTCAACCTGTTAATGCAGGAAATCTGGACAAGGCCAAATAAATTGGGGGAACATACAAACAGTACTAAATATTGCTCTTGTATAAACTTAGTTGACAGAATAACAGATCTTGCTTTAGCATGCATTTTTCTGAAGGTTATAAAGTCTGAAACTCAATGTCTGTCATTATTTAGTGACTTAATTCCTAAATGATTTGCCAGAAAACCACAAATTTTATGAGGAGCAAACCAAAAATAAGAAGCAAAAATGTATTCACTCTGTGAAAATATGGACAGATGAGCGGTATAGTTCAGCCGGGGCTGTCTCTGAGTTTGCCACCCTTCCCCCTCACAAAATCATGGTTGAATCCCCTGCAGCCATTCCAATGTCCTATTACTTGGCTATTTCACCCCATTTACCATAAGCACTGTAATGTGCATACTGCTTTTCTTCTACGTTTTTTTGGATTTCATTTGAGAGTTTTATTTTGCATTTTACAGCACAAACACTGAGACATCTGCTAAACAATGTAATGCAGTCTAACAATTAAAATAGAGCTAGCATTAAAACTTATCTGCCCTTAAAACTCACATTCATTGAAACAGCATTGAAATCCACATTCAAAGAAAACACATTTGGCTAGTATAAAGATTAACTTTGGGCCATTTTCAAATGATAGGCCCTTGTACACAAGACATACATGTGTTGTGTGATACACTTTCCTGATTGTATTAAGTTATATTCCTTGTAATAATACAGTACAGTTGTTAGAGGGTGTTTTAAATGTATTGTTTTGAACATTTTTCCAGCAAACAATGAAACAAAATGCATGCACCGATAATGACAAAACTGTCCATTTGAGAACATTTCCATCATAAAAGTCTACTCAAACTTCTACAATCCACCGGTATCAGTAAATATGCACAATCTCTGCAGAAGTAAAAGTCATCCATAAAATTCCACATTAACAAAATCTGTAACTAATGAAGAGGTTGCTGCTAGCAAACAACTTTATATTTCATTGTTTCATCTACAAATAAAATGCCTGTATCTTTGCCAAAGAGGACTTTCTCAGTACAGCAGCACCCACCCCCTGTAGGAGTAGAACCCACTGCCTTCTGCATCAAAAGCAAATGCACTACCTGTTGTGCTATTAACAATGCAAGCAGACTTAGCATAAGCAGCACTAAACTTCTCTTCCCCTGCAGCTCTCAGCTCCTTGTAAAATCTACTCGACACTCAACTGTATCTCTCACCTTCGCAGCACAAGAAATCTGGAAAAAGCCAAAATTTATTGGGGGGGGGACAAAAGCCCAAAAACAAGGGACACATTTTAAACATTGCTTGTATAATCTTGGAAAGTTGCTAATATAAAATGCTGTGTTACCACCATACATTTCACTGCCAATTCTTGAACCCTGTGCAAAACAGTCAGAGCAACATACCACTATGCCAAATCACCTGTTTTATGAAAGAGAGGAAGACTGAAACTTAAATGGCTACCATTTAGTGAATTCAGTTCTCACCATAGCTGTCAACCTCTTAGCATAAAACACCTGGACAAAGCTAGTAATGGGGAATACAGCCCTCAAACATATTCAGTAAATTCAGTTCTCACCATAGCTCTCAACCTTAGCACAAAAAACCTGGACGAAGCCAATAATGGGGGAATACAGTCCCAAAAATAGGGACAAATTTCAAATATTCATTTTACAAACTTAGAAAATTGCTAGAATAAAAGGTTTTGTGTTACTATGTACTTTCTGAAGAATATAAAATCTGAAATTCAAATGCCTGTCAATTTGATTTAACATTTGTTAACCAGGAAAGTCTGACTTCGAACAAAAGCCAATTTTCAGCAGAGGCCCTGGGAGAAATACTGCAGACACATGTCTTTGTAACATGGGAGGACACCAGAGCAAACATAAACACAAACACAGGGAGGACATGCAGACTAAAACAGAAGGCATCCCAGCCAAGAATCAAACCACAGAACCTCTAGCTATGAGGCAACAATGCAACCACTGCACCATCAACTATCTAAGCAATTAAAAATCCATAAACCACTGATTTTATGATGAACAGAACAGAACAAAATATGAGGCAAAAATCTGCAAATGTTTCACAGATGGTGGTGGGTAGGGAATTCAGGCTCTTGTTACCTGAACCCAGGGTACAGGGTTCAAGCTTGAGGTATTCTCTAACCACCACCAGGTATCCTGAGTTCTCTCTATAACCACCAGCATCACACACACCATATGATCAAAGCAAAGATAATTAAATAATGTTATTGTATAATAGCAATAACCCATGCCTGGGTGTGGGTAATGCTGTATTTACCCACGGTTGTCTTTGTTTGGTCACTCGGGCTTCGCCCTCATGACCAGACCAAACTGCACCAACCATGGGTAAATCCAGCATTACCCACACCCAGGCATGGGATATTGCTTAAATATATAACATATGATCTCTATTTTACTAAAATCTATATATTTTACACTGTTCTAAAGAAGTCTTCTTGCAGTAAGATGAAATCACTCAATTATTACATATGTCTGTCAGCTTTTGTGGTTAGCGGTTTTTAGATTACTGCTTTCTGTTTACCTGACCATCAGTGGAAGAGTTTCAGTTTTTAGCTATGGACACTTGCTGTTTCACTATGGTTTCCTACGCCAAACTGAAATTCTCCCATGCAAATATATTATAGCTGAATGAAGGCAGCAATGAGATACCATTCAACCTGCAGGGAGCTATAGAGACCCTAGCTTGTAAAGATTCTAGCTGTGCTAACCTTACCCTCCACAGAAAGCCTTTGTACTAATATTACCACCATCATACAGATATTAATGTAGATAATAATGAAGTGTTGCCACGAATGTTTGTCAAGACTAATATTAGTGATAAGAATTTGATACTTAAAAAAGTGACTTCATGACCATTTTTGGGAGTCATCAGAACTGTATTATAGTACTGATGGTAACAATCAGTTGTAAGCAGTGGTCAAAGAAGGCTATAAAGTCACCAGAGATTAGGCTGAAGTCCTGGAATTTGACTAAAGTGAAAATACTGGAGTTCAAGGAAAAGGCTCAAGGCTCTATCACCTCTGGAAGAAAACAAAATAGATGGAACTGAAGATGAATGGCAGTGTCTCAAAATAGCCTGGGCAAAGATGATGAAACAGATGTAGCTGAGACATGTAGGGAAATAGATAATTAAGGAAAGTTGGTAGTGAAATGCGGAAGTCCAGAAAGGTACCAAAAGAAAGTGCAAGAAGAAGTGGGAATCGGGCAGAGCCTTGCCATCCCCCACTTTCTTGTCATTTGCAGCAGGTGCTCTAGCTGCTAATCAGACTTAGGTCTCATCATAGAGCATTATTTTTACCAAGACAGCTGGCAACCTACTTAGCTTTAGTGAAGAGCATGGTTACTGGGAAATGGGGAATTGACATTTAAGTGGAAAGTGGAAAACAGTCCCCGGGATTCATGAAGCTTGCACCAGGTGCAGGTGTAGCATCAGCGTTCTAACACCAAATATGGCTGCCGAGCAATTCAGGTACGAACTGTTTCCACATGCACTACCTGCATATGCTACGCCTGCACAACTCTTGAGCCATGTATGCTAATTACCCCATGTGCAGCAGTGTAGCATGCAAATGAAGGTATGTAGTGATTCAGGAAATGGTGCAGGCATAGTGTAAGAAAGCAGAAATGTAAACCATAGAAAATGGTTTACATCTTTGCAAACATAAAATCGGAGCCATGACAGCTGACCAAACACATGTATTGTAATGTTAATATATGCCAATGGCTAAATATATAGCCATTGGCATAAAAAAACATGTACAAAATATAAAATTATTATTTAATATATATAGTCGCACTACTGCGACATGGAAGTGCAGGGCAGTGGGGCGCAAAGGGGATCACAAGGAATATATAAAAATATAGAATAAAACCACAATGAAACACATATCATGACTTCCCCATAATAGTCAATGATAGGCATGCTACACCATACTCATGGTGCAAGGGTTGCTAAGGGGCAGTGACAGTGTTATGCAGAGTAGCTAGGAATTAGTAAGCAATGCCATGCAAATGAGAGTAGTAGTAGTGAATCACAGACTCCCTGCTGGTGTAAGGATGCAACTCACAGTGTAGCATTATAACACCGAGGTGAGCCCTTGAGATAAAGATGACATCAAGAGAGGGGTGTGTCGCCATTGCTGTAAGCACATTGGAGCATTGCTAAACCAGTCTGCCCCTAGCCAGGCAAAGCTGCAGGATAGGGGTGTGTCGAATTGTCCATAGCTATGCTTAGCTGAGAGTACACAAGGTAACTGAGTATGCATGTGAATGGAGATGAAAAAGCGCGTAAACACGGTAAATGGGTATGCGCATCGAGCACTGCAGCCGAAACAGGAAGGATATAGGAAAGAAATAAGGAAATGCTGTAGCAGTGAAATTGGAGTACAAATGACTAATTAACACCTAGGAGCCTACAGTGGGCCATTGACAACAGCTAACAAGGCTGCAAGTAGCTACCTGCAGAACAGGGAAGGGGAGGGGCTGTACTGCAAAGAAAATAGCAAAGTGTCAAAGCAGAACAAAGGCAATATGCAATATATCAGCTACAAGGCACATTTTGCCATGACTGGGTAGGGAAAGTACAAAACAAGAAAGACGGCAGGTGGATGCATGCCTGATAATGGGAGGGGATCCAGGTCTAAAAGTGAATTAAAGGGCAACAGATTAATCAAGGCAGGCAAAGAGATCTCCACAGTAAAGGTCTCACACTTGCAGTACTCATTGCAAAACCCATAATTAAGACATGCAGCAGCTGGAATAGTTCATACACACCCACTTACATCAGCAGTATCCATAGCACAATACTATAAAGTGTAAAAGCACCTCACACACATTTGTGTATTCCCATACACTCTGCACCAGTGGTGTATACAGACGGGGAACTTTTATTATGTACATGTTAGAGGCTGCCATAGCTTTGATCCACCAGCATGTGTTGGAGACTGAAGGTGGTGTGGAGGATGATGCACATGACCACCGCGGGCACCAGAGGAGGAGAGTGTTCAGACCCAGGCTAACCTACCAGGGGCTACATGATCTGGAGATAGTAGAGCATTACAGGGTGGACAAGGACACCCTACAGCAACTTGTGGAGCTGTGCCGGCCACGCCTCAGAGCCAGAACAAACAGAGGGCAACCCATCCCAGTGTATAAGAAGGTATGTATAAGCCTGATAATACTAGCTATACTAGCTACAGGTACCTTTCAAAGACCAACTGGGGATATCATGGGTATCTCACAGGCACCAGCATCCAGGATACTACACCAGTTCCGGGATGCCATGTTACCACATGCCAATCAGCACATATACATCCACCGAATGCAGGAGGAGTTGGCCAGCAATATGTGTCTCTTCAATCGTGTGGCAGAATACCTGGAGGCACTGGGTGCAATAGACTGCATGCACATACACATCAAGTCACCACCCGGTGAGCAGGGAAGGTGCTACATAAACCGCAAGGGATACCCCTCCATCAACTGCCAGGTCGTGTGCAATGCCCAGGGCATTATCATGGATGTGTGTGCTGGCAGCCCTGGAAGCTATCATGACTCCCACATCTGGCATGCCTCACAGCTTTATCGGTTATTTGCCAGGGGGGACATCCCAAATGGCCACCTGGTGGGGGATGCTGGCTATGCACTGGAACCGTGGATGATTCAGAAATGCACATACACCCATGCAGGAATGCCATAATGAGGCACACGCACAAACCAGAATCATCATAGAGCATGTGTTTGGGATGCTGAAATCACGGTTCAATTGCTTGGACATATCTGGTGGAGCCTTGCAGTACTCTCCAGGCACGTGTGCCCACATCTTCATAGTGTGTGCCATGCTACACAATATGGTCCTGCAGAAACAGCTGCAGCAGGGACAGAATGGTGAAGGCCCTCACAGCCCACCACCATTGCCAAGGGCCCCACAGGCACAGAGGTACTCAGACCACGAACACCCTGAGACAGCCCCAGTAGGCAGATGGAGGCATGCACAGTATGCCCATGCCTTGGCAAAGAGGGAACGTATAGCACACACACTGACAGTGTAGGCACCTAGGAACTTACACCTTTCTCCACCTGCACACACAGTAAAAATGGATGGCACACACACAAGACTACCTGTAAATTGTCATGTATAGGCAGTCTACTGTGTTCATCCAACATAGGCAGCCCTCAACTACTGTACACACAACAGCCTTTGGCACAAGGTAAGTCAACACCTGAACAGTAAATTAAGCTATCAGCATATGCAGATACTGTATGTATAGATTCATAGGTAGGCACTTGACCAACTGCCAGAGGCCATTCATAAGGCCAGCCAAAATGTGTCAGCTTTTGCCACCCCATTGATTCATTAACTATCCCTCTGTGGAGCAGAGCCAATGGCAGGATTCCTGGGGTGTATCTACTGTTCCCCATCCACCCTTCAAGGTTTCTCTTGCAGAGTGTTAGTGGGGGACTCTGTATAATGTAGTTACAGATGTTGTTCCAAAGTATGGGGAGTGTCTATGACAGGAAGCTCTCCCTCCAGCATCTTCCGGTTATTGTTGATGCAAGGTCAGCTCACTACAGTGTGTGGCTCACTGTGACATGGATTCCCATAGGTGGAGCATATCCATCAAGCCTGAGTTCGACATGGCTGTGTTGGTCAGTGGAGATCATCTCTGGGTAAACAAGATGCCACTGAATAAAGCAGGAGTTTATTCAGTCTGGCTGCATTGGCCATATGTTGGAGGCCAGTATTCCCCATGGTGAGGCACATTCGTGGACCCCCTCAGCTGTTGGATGTGTCCTCTGAGGTACATCCCACATGGGTTATTATACCCTATGATGGGACTGATGAGTGATGAGTAAAGGGGCACTATAACCCCAGTATGTCTAGATGGGAATCCTTTAGTAGTCAGATGGCCTACATAGAAGGATGTCCTAACTACTGTGGAGATATGATTGTCACAGGGGAGATCGCTATCTACCTTAGTCCCCAGATACCCCATTACCTCATCTGTATTAAAGTGGCTGCCGCTCGTGTTAATATGTGGGTGCCAATTCCACAATGGAATGACCATGCAGTTAGTGGCACTTGGCTGGAGGCCATGTCGTTGGCATCCTGTGATGTTCTCTGTGAGGCCCCCTGAGGGATGTCCGTGTCAGCTGGACTATCAATCATGGCTCCCAGTTTGTAGTCATTGCCCAAACATGGTCTGCTGAAGTCCACCTGTGTTTGCCTGTACATCTGAGTCATATATACCAAACAGTAGGGCTCCCAGGACTGAGTCCTGTGGGACACCAGTCATGACTGTTCAAGAGTTGGACCTGGATGCCGCTAGTCGTACCATGTGGGTTCTGTGCGTAAGCCCGTTGGCAACCCAGTCTGTGATGTATGGGTGAATGTACAGGCTGATGTGTTTATCAATAATACCTGAGTGGGGCATGGTGTCAAAAGCCTTGGTGAGGTCCAGGTAATATGTGTGAACCACCTCCCCTGTCATCTAATGTCTTCGTGACTGTATGTAAGACATCAAACAGGTTCGGTAGGCATGAACTGCACTAAGCCAAGCTGACCTGGGTTGGGTCACGTGTTCGAAGGTTACCAATGTCATTGTTAATGAGTGCCATGAGGATGTGAACCATACCATTGTAGACCAGGCTAGTCAGGCTTATGGGGTGGTAGTTACCATGGTCAGTTGTGATTTCTCTGTGATGGAGTGGAATAACCATTGCCACGTGCCATTGTATGGGCATGTAGCCTGTGGCGAGGCTGAGGTAGGAATGCTTAATTAGGTGGAGGGCAGGTTCTCTTGTACAATTTGCAAGATGTAGTCTGGGTCAACATCTGCTTCCATTGATGCTGTATTCTGCTGTTAGAGTAGGCCATTTCCACCTTTGATGGGTGAGATACTGTACCTTTCAGGTAGTGTTGTGGGCTCTTTAGGGGGGGTGAAGTATGCACCAAATGTATCTGCAAGGATGTTGGTGATATCAGTAGGGTCAGCATATTTTGTGCTATATTTTACTGGCACAGTGCAAATCTGTGTGTCACCACATAGATCCTTGACATAACCAAAGAAGGCTTTGTGGTTATCTTTCGAATCCTTGCGTATTCTCCTGCTGATGTTATCCTTGGATGATGTCATGAGGGACCTACGTATCATACTAATAGTGGTCACAGATGTATGCCCTTCGTGGGATTTGCTGTATGTCTGGAACACTGTCCTAGATCTGTAGTATAGCCTGTTTACTGCAGAGGTCCACCAGACAAGTGTCCTTGTCTAGGAGGAGTGAGTCTTGGTTTACCAGCGATGGCACGATCCATACATCTGTGTAGGTGCTTATAGACTGCATTTGTAAATCTGTCTGTATCTTGAGCAGTGTTTCCCCTTAGTGTGGGGACTGTGAAACCCCCCAGCCCTGCCGCTAGTAGTGTAAATTTAGCTGTAGGAAAGGTATACACTGTGGTATCCTTGGGTGGGGGAGATGCTAGGGTATGGAAACAGTGAATAGTTCATGGTCAGATCTAACCAGTGACTGGTTAACCTCCACTGTGGTGCACCTGTTGCCCATGTTGGTGATGACCACATCTAGTAGTTTCCACCCCACGTTAGGGAGGTTACCACCTGATACAGGGCATATGAGGTGATACATTCCAGGAAGTGCTGGTCCTGGAAGTGAGTACCGGAGTACGTTTCCCAGTTAATGGTATGGTAGTTGACATCGACCAATGCCAGGGTGTGCGTTAGGACTGTCATGTTCTCCACTGTCTCCAGGTAGGTGGAGTGGAGGTCCTGGGTCATGGAGGGTGATCTGTAGCAGGCCACATTTCACATTGCAGTTGTGGCTGATGTTAGCTGCACACGGATGATCACAGAGGTATCATGCTGCCCCACTAACACGGAGGTGTAGGTATCCCTGATGAATATGGATACAGTCCCTCCATGTCTGTCAGTCCATGTTCTGTGGCTGAAATGTGTGGTATTGGTTGTAGTCTGGTAGTGCTGATGTGCTCTCAGGAGCCTTAAGACAGATTTCAGTTAATGCACAGATGTTGATGTTGTCCATCCTGAGGAGTGCTGTGAGTGCATACATGTTGTGATCACAACCCCTGGTGTTGAGTAGCATAAACCTCATTGAATCTGCTATTGTGCTGTTTATAGAGCTGGTATTCACCTTCGAGACTCTCCTAAATAAGGTACCATGGGGGCACCAATAGCCTTGGCCAGTATTCTAAAGCGTAAGGCTGACACATAGGCTGGTATGGTATCATTACATGCATGTTCCCCATCTGTGCTTGTTTTTCATCTCCCCTGTATGTAACCTAGTGGTAAGCAATAGAAAGCCTTAAACTTATACAAGTCTTCTAGCTTCCAAGATAGGCTTTTGGAGCGATTAAGTATCAGTGTTCTGTATGTCCTTGCTGTACTCAACTGTTTCCTGACTACATGGTGAGTTCACACTGTATATTGTGATCTAAAGGTCTGTTTATTTACATATTATGGTTGTGATGGCCTGCACATTAGAGGTTCACAGACAGCCTACTATCTATCTGCCCAAGGGCAATTAAAAGCATAGCAACAGTGTGTTGGCCTTCCCCACACCGGTGATGAAGTAACTGAGCCTCTGTCAAGCATGGCCAATGAAGCAATTCCAGGCAGAGTTGCTGGAAGCTGTTGAAGACTGGGGTTGTGGAGGGTGATAGGGGCACTTGGTGATCTAAAGAGGGCATGTTAATGTGGCAATTCAACACCATTCAATTCCCCAACAGGTCTTGCAGATATCAAACTGGACAGGCGCCCCTACCCCCTGGCTGTATGGTTCTGGGACACATAATCCCAGGGGTGTATAGTCTGTTACCCATTCACACAAGGTTTCCCTTGAAGTGAGTCAGTAAGGGGCTATGCCTAATGTAGTTAGGAATGCAATGTATTGTCTCACAGTACATTTGTTATATGTTATGTCAAGAGTACGTGAAGCTCAGTGAGTTTAGGGGCTCCCGCCCTTTGCTTAGCCTAGCTTACACATAGAAATCAGCTAAATAGGAAATAGGCGAAAGCAACGTTAATGTCAACAGTGTAATGGTTACAGCATCTGCATAGTATCTATGTATTCGAGGTTACAATCCCGATAAAGGTAGGGATGTTTATCATGTGCAAAAGTATACCTCAACCACAGCTTGCATACATAGGTAGTAATCATCTGCATAATAAACATTCGAATCACCCATATAAACCCATGTGTGCAGGAGAGTACAGTCAACAGAGAATGTAATGTCATGTCAGCACATAGTGAGATGTTACATCACTGGCAGGTATATATCTGGAGTAGTTAGCGGATGTGACCGTGTTTGCACGTACAGGTTATACGTTGAAATGTTTGTTTAACTGTGTTTAACCGCTGCTATAATGTCAGACAAACACTTTTAAACATGTTTACAACTGCTTAAATGAGCCTTATTCTTTAGTAAAAAAAAAAGATCCGTAAAGCATCCCAAGTGTCGAACCCTGGACCATGCACACTATAGTCATGGGAAGTACCACTAAGCCATCCAAGGTGTACATGTTTCATGGTCCTGAGACTACACCTTATACCATATGCATTTCACTGTAATGATCACAAATGGGACAGTGGTCTTGTGTACATATGTACAGTACATTGTAATGTACTGTAGTTTGTGAACCAACACATTCCAGTCTACAGATGTATTATTTATTTATTTTACATTTGTTAACCGGGAAATTCCGACTGGACCAGGTCCATTTTCAGTGGAGGCCCGGGGAGAAAAGCTCCAACATCAAGTTATACAAATACAGTACATCCAGCATAATACACAAAACAGGTTACATCATGTATGCTGAGCATAGTAATATAACAAGAATTAATAAAAACACTCCAGGTAAAAAATATAGAACATGGGTAAAAAGACAATGTCAGTCATACTTTGGTAAGAAAAGAAAATATATCAAGTAAGATTCTACAGTTAAAAGTACCCTTTCAGATGACCAAGCCTACAGGGGATCAGAGCTCCAGCATGTGATCAGAGAGGAAATTGGGGAGTTAATAGTAGTATGGGTAGGGTTATGTGATAAAAGGGCATAACCATATACTAAGAAGGTGCGATTTGAAGGAGTTTTTGAATATGGATATATATATATATATATATATATATATATATATATATATATATATATATATATATATATATATATATATATATATATATATATATATATATATATATATATATTATACAGTTATATTAATAGCCATATATATAAGCATCTATGAACACACTTCGTGACACAGAAGCACTCCAAAGGAATTGAAGTGTACACAAAACACATGCAGCTCTGGTATTATAACAATTAACATTAACCTAATTCACCACAGAAGGAGTGGTTGTTGTGTATGTGAAGATTGGGGTGGGGGGAGAGGAATGATAGGTAATGCAATCATGCATCAAGAAGGGCCTGGGTCGGATGTCCAATAAGTGAACTGGAGGGGCATACATGGAGTATGGAGACAATGTAAAATGGACACAAAGCAAGAACATTACTCATTCATAATACACCCTGTCATGTCACATTGCAACACCTACTTTCACAAACATATGAACATTAACATGTATCAGACATATGTACACCAACTGATTGTCACATTTGTTTTCAGTAGTGAGGAATGTCTGTAGTACAATGTATATTCTAAACACCATAACATTCATGCATATCTCAGATGCCTTAGTGGTAAGGTCAGTGACTGTGGTGTTCATAGTCCCAGGTTCAAGACCTGCAAGGGCTGTTAGGTTATTTTGGGGGCCAGAATAAGGGCTTTTGGATGCAGGTGGATTAAAGCACTCTTAAGCAGGTGTAAGCGGGTTTCCACATGTTTGCACGATGGTAAGCGGTGCTGCAACATGGTAAACAGAGAAGCGCTTCACACATTTGACCTTTGCTTAATGTCGCACAGACCACGGGCAAACCTGCTCACAACCGCGTAAATGTGCGTTATTCACACTTTCCCTACCAGTGTGTACTCTGAGAGGTAAAATAATAACACCTTCCAGGAATAGAACCCACACCCATGTACTCCATCCTCAGAGTAACCTAACACTAAGCTACCTGGGATGTACCTATCCCAGTTGTGTATGCAGACAGTTTAAAACACAAAAGGGAGAAATGTGTTGAAATAGGACAACCTGCCATGTACCCAATTAAAGGTGTATGCTCATATACAGATATATATATAGAGAGAGAGATACATAGAGACATGTCGATATATACAGGTCTACATATATATGTAGATATATAGATAGGTTAAAAACATCTACACATCTATGGAGGTACAGATAAACATATGTAATAATGTATATATCTATATACATATACACACACACACACATACATATATATATATATATATATATATATATATATATATATATATATATATATATATATATATATATATATATATACACACACATACATGTACTGTAGACAGCATCCAAAGTGGTCATATCTGAGTATAACATGGACCATAGCAATCACACATTCCACCCTCCCCCCCCAAACAATATGAACATAACATATGAAGAGTATATGCCAATACACTATTACAAATATGTTCTATGGACACAGCCACCAACACAACAGCATTGACTACAAATATTCATGACAGAATTACACAGACAGCTTCCATTTTGCAAATCTTTATTACATTCCGATGTATTGCCAAAAGGATTCAAGGACTAACAGTACCTGCATGCTATACAGGAAGCATTTAATAGTGCCTTAATGAATCAGCCTGCAATTACCATAGTATTAGTCCACTAAGGGATAGGTGTTCACACAGGGAAAGAACACCCACACACATATAGAAGTTGTATAAAAGGGGTTCCTACACACCTGCATGTGCTATGTACACCCACCAACATCTACCCCACAACCGAAATAATTACATCAATACATACTGTCATACCATAATCAATTATGCAACTACTGTACAACATCTGCTGAAACCTTAACATACCTGGACACAAACACACTAACATGGCCCTATGTGAAATAGTTGCAGTTATACAATTGAACAACTGCTGATGTAACAGGGTTTGTATGAACTAATCCCGTTTCAGAGGGTTGAAAGGTTCATACACCAGGAAGTTTTACCGAGTACTGATTATTAGCACAGTATGAAACACAGTAACACCAAACTAAATATGTCTGGTAAGCACACTGTAAACCCCCTAACATTATATGCATAGCTATGCAGCCTTGAGCTGGTCAAACAACCTGGCCAGACTGACGCATGTGCAGAAATATTAGGTACAGACAAACCCTGCACAAGTAGCAATGTTCAGAAATATAACAGCAGTTCTCACATTTAGACCAACTCCTCTAGGCGTTACACACAATATATTACTGTTCGTCTCCATACAGCTGTTCCAATAGATTCCAAACAAAACTTCCACGCTGTCTTCCTCACAGGTAAGGCAGAGACAACGCCCAAGTGGAGTACTCAGTTATACTCCACTGTAGCCATAGTATTGGCTAAGGCAGTAGCAGTGCAGCTGATGTGCATGTAATTAGCTACTTAGGAACACCAATTGACCATCGGGATAGCACATATTACTGATCTGTAACTATAAAAGGTTGCCTTGTCACACATTCAAACCATCTGTATTTACCTGTAGGACAGTACAAAACATTGAAAGACGAACCAAAAATGAGTATTACACTAGTTAATAACACCTCCGATAACTAAGACAGTATGTATAACATGTAGTATGTCTGTGTATGTAGTATCTGTACTGTAAGAATTACAGTGTAATCAATGCATATAGTGGAAATACCTATCTTGTAGCGAAGTATTGTTGAGCAGTAGTAATGCTTGTAGTATTCTATGTGTGTACTGCTGTAGGTCACACGGCACACTCCACATACACCACAAGGGATGATATGGGCTTGGAACCCACCAATTCGCTTCCAGCCACTGTCAGTATCAGAATTGGTCCAACAAATATGTGCTATAACAGGGGATAGTATATGTCAATATATTGTAACAGTCGACATATGTATGGGTGTATAAGTAAGATGAACATGTTAAAGGTGGGCTTACTGTGCAAATATGGTGTGCATTGTGGGATATTGTGCCAATAACTGTGTAATGTACAGCATTCTAGGCAGATCTGTATTCTATTCTACATAGTGGTTCTGTTATGTTATGCAAACAATAGTTATGTCTATTGGCAATTACAATACTCAATGACAGGATACATAGCATTTGTATTCATCTGACAGGTTAGCAGCGTGATAGCAAAAATAATTGGAAGAGCCAGGTAACTATCCATGAACATAACACATGTAATATCCACCTCTCTACTATTGTTTGCAAGCAATAACAGCTGTGCATGTGTACATGTTATGCAAATGTGTAGTGACCCTTGTTACAGGGCTGGGCCAAATGGCTATGTGCACACCTACATAGAGTGAATATTGAGAGTACAGACACACTGGTTGAACTACCAGGTTTGTGTAGCCCAACCTGTCATTGCCAACCTAACAGCCGCCTGCACATACTGTATGTAAGGTAGTGCACAGTACTGGTAATGAAACAGGTTGCATATTATCTTTAACTCCAGTGTAACATCTGCAGTAGGAGAGTAAGATGTAGGAGACAGCTGCCCATGTGTAATGGCCGCATCATAGGTGATAGCTCACATTATCTGATTATATCCTGATCATGTTGATAGTGGCATCAGAGTCTATTGATACATGACCCTGTTTGGAGAGTGGGTGTCTGTGCCCAACAGAGCTCATGGTCCTGGTGGATATGTGAGTATATACCCAGAGAAGGAAACAGACCTGTAGACACTTGCATCATCTGTAATCAACTAATAGGATGTGATGTGCTCCTCAGAGGAGGATTGCTGCTAAAGGTAGCTACAATGTTTCCATAATAGCCAGTGTTGTCATGTCCATAACACAAATATGGACATGTGAGCATCACTGTCTAAAACATCTTCATAAGCAATACGTAAACTAAATACAGTACTTGGTACTTGTAGTACTGAATTCTCATACAGGCATGTCCACTAGTCAGCTACTGATGTTTACTAATGTCAGCTTTGTGTATGTGGCCATCCTGGGGGAATGTAATCTCTATGCCATGTACACTGCCAGACCCACCTAATACCACTCTCCAGACATTGTCTGGGATGCAGCTACAGGGGTAAGCTGGAAGGCAGCCCAGTCTACAGCCATGCCTGGACAGTCATGAGGTGTAGGTTAACACATGCAGCTCATCAACACAACCAACACATACCCTTACCAGAACACAGTAAGGACACCCACACACACTACCGGAAATCACACACATTCACAGACGTATCTAACTATCTGGCCAAACAAGTGAACCCCCCCCCCCCCTAAGCAGGAAGAGACAGACATCGAAATACACAAACTGTATGACATAGTATGCATTATTGTGCCACACCTCTGAACACATGACTGGAAACATGCCTAACAGTACTCATTTGTGAATGCAAGCTCTAGCACTATGTTACACACTGACCTATACGAGGGCATACATATTGTCAGCTGCCTGTCTGCCATGATTAGTCACATACTCATACACTCAGACCACCTTTTGAACTATACACATGGCTCTGGCATATTCCATGTTGCTGTGCAGGACCTGTGATGCAGTAGCCTGGACTGCATGGAAACACATGTAGGAACTGTCAGATCTTGCAGCCCATGCAGGTGTGTCCCAAGGCCTAGGTAGCATTCTGCCATTGGCCAGAATGATACTGCAGTACAGGGAAAAAAGGATTGTATTCCACAATTGTCTAGTGTAGTGGTGCATGTCGCAGGGTATCCAGTATCTGTCATCCTGGGATAACATGGTTGACAGACCATGATGCTTTGCCAGACAGGGCCTGCACCTGTCACCCCTGGGAATCTGGATACTGCCTAGATGCTTCCCCTATAGTGCCTTCATCATGCACAGTTCAGGTGAGGGTCCACTGCTGTTATAGGGACAGCCAAGCAATAAACTGCAGGTCTCGCTACACAATGATACATGTCAGAAACACTATACGGACACACATATGTCAATCCCTAACATGGAGGACATATCTGGGCAGTGGCTGAGACATGTTGCAATGCTCCGGAGAGCACACCTGCATGATCATGTTATAACACATACCTCACCTCTTGCCCATTATCCTTTATTGGAATACATGGGCCACAGGTGTGTCCATATTCCTGAAGGATATGTACATCCCCACGCTAATTGCACTTGCATAACATCAGATGCATTATGCTGAGCAACTACCTTTGTGCCACAGTGGAATTCAAAATGCACCTTGAGACAGATCACCCACCAGGCCGCGGACTTCTCAACTGTCATAATGTACGACAGAGTGCTGCTCGCTATATTTTTATCTGTGACTGCATAACTGTCTGAGGTTTCTTCTAACAGATGTTTTTCCAATTGGCTCAGTATCTGCATATACTAGTAGTTGCTTCAAGACATATTTTCCTGCATGCAGTAGCTATTTGCTCAGTTGTTTTTTTTTGTAATCTTTATAATATATCTTTACCATCTCAAAAGTGCTTACTCCTCTCTGTACTCTTCTTTTCCAGACCTAACACCACTCTTAAGTATTCAGCTGCGCTACCACCTTTATCATTCTTATAAGAAAAGGCACACACACACACACACACACACTCTTCCACTTTCTCTCTTATTCCCTTCTGTTAGCAAATAGTATCCATAACTGATCAATACTGTGTGTTTGTTAATTTAAACTGAGACCACAGTAGCCTACTGATACAAGGTTATCCTGTTTTTCCACCTGAGAAATGGTTAAGAAATGACTTACAGTTCCAGAGCAGTCCTTGGTCAATTGTGATTGTTTCTTAAACACAAACTTGTCTTTGCTTTGGCTCATTAGCAGCAGTACAAAGAACTGCCTACTCACACCCTTGTTCTCCCCTCCCCCTTCCCTGTTTATTACCTTAAGACAATCCAAAAGTTAATAAATATTACCTGTGACAGGCACCATTTTTAAAACTACAACCACCCTTGTTACTATCATATGTTCATTTATCAGTTAACTCTGTTACCTGGTTGTTTCCAGCCCCCTCATAAGAACAACTAATGGGGTCTCTACCCACTTTGCTCCCCACCCTGCCCCCTATTCCCTCCCGCCCCCAGTGGTCCCACCTTTATTACACTCACAAACCCCTCCCATCTTTCCAATAGCCAACCACAGTGCTAACCCAACACTACCTCCTCCATCTTCCCACTATTATCACACCTCCTCAACTAACATGTATAAGCATACCTTACCTATGCTCACTGTATGCACTCTCCTTACATATCTTACATCCTACCAAAGTTCCATTATTCCCCCACTCAACCACTACCACTGTACTACTACTCACACCACCACTCGTCACACCCTCACTCAGCACCCCTCCCACCAACTCAAGAACCATCCCTATGCACCCCCCACATATTCTACCAACTATATTACTCAAACATAAAGCATCCCTACAACTTAACATAGTAACCCTCCCTCCATACCTATTACCCACAGAGCACAATCATAAAGTTTCCCTTATAAACAAACACATTCAAAAACTGAGAAAACTAATAACCTCATGCATATCAAAACTAGCCCTAAGTGGAGACATCCACCCCAACCCTGGCCCTACCACCTCCAACCCAAGTCCTCATAATCAGACTAGAAACCACAACTTCTCCCATATTACAGCCAATAGAAAGCCAAGTGACTTCCTTCTACTAAGCCTAAATATTAGAAGTATATTCAACAAAGTCCATGAACTCCATGCCACCATAGACATGTACTCCCCAGATATAGTCATCCTGACAGAAACCTGGCTAAAACCTCACATTACCAGTGAGCAAATACTCCCTACAGGTTACGGCATACTAAGAGTAGACTGGCTAAACAAGAAAGGAGGCAGTGTAGTTATAATATTTAAACAGCATCTAAACATCCAGATCTTAAAATCATCAGCTCCACAAATAGGCAATGATGAAATAATATATACCAACCTCAAAATAAAGCAAAACAAAACCATCAACATAATTGGATGCAACTTCCCACCTGGCCGAAACATCCCTCCACTAGAAAACCTCCTCAGGTGGTCTAACCACCATCTCCCCCAAGAAACTATCATTTTAGGTGATTTCAATATTGACTGGCAATCCTGTTCTGGCAACCATCCAACCAATCATGTAAACCTTCATGGCTTCACTCAACTAGTCCAGTCACCAACCAGGATAAATAAAAACTCTAGCAAGCACACTACCCTGGACTGGATACTAGTCAGTAAGAGCCCTCAGTCATATATAACAGGCTACTTATCAGATAGCCTCAGTGATCACTCCCCAACATTCCTACTCAAAAATACCTATACCAAGCTAAACCTGTCATCTACCATCAAATACGTAAAAAACTAAACTTTAACCCACTCACATTCATCTCATCCCTCAAAGAATGTAACTGGCATCCTCTAAAGTACCTCAGTCTTGATGACAGTTGAATTTTTAATACTACCTTCCTGAGCATCCTTAATTACCATGCCCCATAAGACTTTCCAGAACCAAAGCACAACCCTCCCCATGGCTACAGAAAACCACTAAGTCAGAAATGAAAAACAGGGATAAAGCCTGGGAGCACTGGTGCAAAACCAAAACCCCCTCAACTAGACAGAAATTCCTAGAACTACGCAATAGAGTCAAAAAACTAATAAAACAGGACAAATTCCAATACTACCAGTCTGCCCTAGACTCCTCCCAACACAGCACCAAACAATTCTGGTCCTCCATAAACTCCATCCTCCACCCAGGTAAAGTCAGTATCCCTCCTCCTAAAATCCCTCACTCCTCAGAAAATATTGCTACCTCATTCAACACACACTTCACACAAACCATACTATCACCAGCTAAACAACACAACCCCCCTCCCCTCCAACCCACACCTTCAACTAGTAATCTCTCACTGCCTTCTCTTTTTCTCCTTTACCTACCTGCAACATAAAAAAAAAACTCTTAACTAAACTTAAGCCCACCAAATTAGCAGCAGACAACCTCCCAAGTGAATACCTACAAATCACAGCTGATGCTCTGGCCTACCCAGTATCCATCTTGATTAACCAATCTCTGTCAGAAAGTTACGTTCCCACACTGTGGAAAGTATCACATATAATTCCCCTCCACAAAGGCAGACCCTCCACAGAACTAACCAATTACTGCCCCATAGCTATTCTCTCTCCACTCTCCAAAATACTAGAGAGATGCATACACTCTCAGGTCTCAGACTACCTCCTTACTAACAACCTCCTTTCCAATACTCAGCATGGTTTCCGACCGGACCATAGCACCATGACTGCCTTACTCTCCTTTGCTAACACTATCCTTCAGCATAAAAACAATGGCTATCTCTCCTCTGCTACTTTCCTAGACCTATCTAAAGCATTTGACATGGTCCCACACAAACAACTTATCTCTGTCCTCAATAACCTATCCTTCTCTTAGTCAGTCACCAACTGGTTTCAGAGTTACCTGTCTGACCACCAACAATCCGTTGTATGGCAGAATGACATATGTCCCCAACTACCTGTCTCCATAGGGGTTCCCCAAGGATCCATCCTTGGACCCCTGCTCTTCTCTGTTTTCACCAATAATCTAGCCTCTGCCACCAAACATGGCACACTCATACAATATGCAGATGACTCAACCATCATCTGCTCAGCCCAGTCCCTACCCAAACTGCAAAAAGTCACACAGGAAGCCTTTTCCTCTGTTGAAACTTGGTTATCCGATGCCCAATTAATACTCAACCCTAACACAACTAAACTACTCATCTTCCATCCCACCAAACATAATCAAAACAACTCTCACTTTAACATCACAGCAAAAGACAACACCACTATATACCCAACTGAACACACCAAATTGCTAGGAGTGGAAATAGACAATAAACTAAAATTTGACATTCACATATCCATGACCATAAAAAAAGTCCACAAAAAAACTAGGAGCGTTATACAGAAATAAGCAACTTCTCACCAAAGCAGCAAAGATTTCAATAGCAAATTCCCACCTTATCTCCACCCTACTTTATGCCTCTCCAATATATACCAACCTAAGGCAATGCGATCTAAACAAGCTAGAGACCTGCTACAACAAAATCGCCAAATTCCACAGGGACATCCTACCATAGTCACCACTGTCTCTCACTTGCTGAACTGGGCTGGCTTGAACTCCCTCACCTCCTTCAATGGTATCAACTCTCACTCGCCCACAAACTAGTAAACCATCCACTAAATGTCCCATCCCTCCAGAATCTACTCCAACCCTATCGCACCACCACACCACTAAGATCCAGCAACAAAAATCACTTGCAGATCACTAAAGCCAATAACTCTGCTGGTGAAGCACTATTCTCTTGCACCATAGCCAAATTAGGGAACTCCCTCCCACACACAATTACCTCCATACCATCATGCACCCACTTCAAAACTTTACTAAAAGCGCACCTAAAATCATGCTGGCTATGCCCTTGCAACTCCCACTCTAATATCACCCACCCCATCCAACCACTACCTTTCCTTCCACTCCACTAACTACCTTGATTATAGCAAGCTCAGATGCTCATAAGCCTAGTACTTATTATACAGCAGGAACTTCTTATTGTAACATTTGTTAATGTCTGTTATGTACTTCACAGATAAAGATTCTAGTTGTCTACTGATGTACTATGTTCTTCATCTGTAAATATGTTGTAATTGCTATGTTAAATTGTTAATCGCTATGTAATCCAATGTAACTACTGTCTGTTTATTTTAACTGTGGAGCTTTTCTCCCCAGGCCTCCACTGAAAATGGACCTACATCCAGTCGGACACTCTCGGTCAACAAATGTAAATAAATAAATAAATAAACTGTAATGGGGAAGATTAGGTCTGAGACAGAACCATAATATTGGCTACTCTCTACTATTCCATTATGAACTGGGAAGACTCCTCATGTACCAACATCTGCGCTCAATGCATGTTGGATTCCATCGACCCCACTGACCTGGATCACAGTAGTCACACAAACAGGGCTAACAGTATGCTACACATAGTTAGTCTCCAATGCCAATGTTATGTTTCCTAAAAGCAGAGTGGTGAGTGCCATGGCACCCATGCAGATGGACAATGCATGTGCAAATGTGAATCCTACACAAATGAACCTTAAGCAGTCACATATGTGCAGTGATTGTGCCATTGAAACAGAACCAGGAGTCAACCCAACACAAACAAGTAGGCAAACTGGTAGTACCATGCTTTAAACTGTACCACAGAAGGTAGTAACTGTTGCAAGAGTGAACACACATGAGTATAGGTGATCCCTTGTCAGCCTCAGTAAAATGCAGATACACCATATAAAACCACACAAAGCTACTGTGAAACCAATCAGCCACATATTATGAGGCCAAGCACAGAGTATTCTATAGCTGTGTCATTAATCGTAATGGCAATGACAAGACCTGCCATGCTGCACAGAACTATGGCATGGGAAGTACTGCACCTACAGAAATAGCACCCGTTCATCCAAATGGGATCTCGGAGAACCTAAACCCACTCCCACCTCCCCCCACCCCAACAGGTACACTTAGTAATATATCCATGTACACTACAGGGCCCCCGTACTAATGACTATGCAGGTACAAGCTGCACTCTCTAATGCCATTCATACAGCTTTCATGGGACCTGTCAACATCCCAGGGTGTATCCTACACAAATGTAAAAACATTCAGCTATCCACATACACATCATGTTCAATCATAGCTCCATGTCAGGCTGTGTACACACTGAATGGTGCACAGTAACAGTTATCACACCCCACAAAGGGGGAGACACCTTGATAATGGGACATAGTGCACAACTACCCTGCTGAGTCTGGTCTGTACAGTCATGAACCGTGGTCAATGTAATTGATGTACTCGGTACAAATGTCGATGACAGTAGGGTTGATTCACACTGCATATCTTGACCTTGCCAGGTCGTAGGACACCATCACCCATACTGTGTTCCAGCCTTACTCAGTAAACTAGGTGTATATTCCTATGTCACAGGAGTGGTTGGCAACTGGACTGCTGGCAGAACCCACATTACAGAAGGTGTCTGACGAATACACGCACATCAAACTAGTGCCAGCCACAGTAATACAGGAGTCATTCTTGGTACTCCCTTTCTTTGTTATCTATACCACATAGACTAACACAGAAGGCATCAGCCTATTGATGTCTGCATAGTCGACTCATTGTGTGCTGCGTTCAGCATACAGAAGGGCCTTAGCATGTCAGATGTGTGGTGTGTGGTGTGTGATGTATGGCCACAATCTAACAGCTAAGTATTGCATTGTCATCCCCTATGCTACAAACCCTGTACCCATTAACTACCACCTAGGCAGCGGTCAACATAATGGCAACTGTGTGTATGGGATGCAGCTGGACAGTACTTCCCTTTGATAGTTACATCACCACAAAAGACAGGTAGTCGTATGTGGCACCCCTAATTATGACAGGGTGCCATTCAGGAATATAGAGATAACTGCTCAGCCATACACAACACCCATGTGACCCATAATAGATCACATATTTCCTTTAAGGGTTATTGCCCATGTGTAGATGGCCTACACTGCCCTTCACAATTCCTAGCTGCACTATGTAGCATGCAGCCTACCCTGAATAAAGCCATGTCTAGCCCAGAGGTGTTGGACATGCTACACTTAACACATCCTGATCCCAAATAAACACATACATCATGGACATCCACCTTTCTAGTACAAGGATCACAACATGCCTGACAGATCCCTGCCCCATACACTTAACATACTCTTGCCATACTATGCATCCCTGTCCAGTGAAGCTACACATTGCCCCTCTCAGTGACATGGTGTGATGACCACATGCCATATATATCAGTAACCATTGTATCAGTTCTGTGGCACTGCTTGAACTGGCCACTGAAACTTATCTGTCTGTTGCATACAGCTAGGTAATCTGTCTGCCTAGGCTCATAAATGGCCCAGGGCATATAGCCTACTAGATCAATATGACCATACATGCCCCATAGTTGATATCCAACCCTGAAAATACCATCAGGCTAGCTATTGTCCCATGTGTTACACATGTGCAACACAGGCAATACATGGCAGGATGCTACACAGCTGTACAGTGCCATGTAGATGTATATGGCAAGACACATGCATGCTTGCAAGTCTGCAGGGTCACAGGTCATGTCCCTAACAGCTATGTATGACTATATATGTGGCATATACACAGCATTAAGGTCGATTGCATTAATGTGAACACATCCAGGTATGTGCTGATAGGTAAAGACACCACTACAGGTAAACAGACATGCCCACGTCAAGACAAAATCCACATGGTGTATGAGCAATGTCATCACATGACACACACATATATGGTGATAACATCACATCACCAGTAGGTGTCAAATGTGTGTGACTTATACATGTCAGTGGTGTTAATGTCATGTAGATCTACAAAGACGTATTTGTAATCTTAATAAATGTGATACACATGTATGTTCAGCTGTACTGCTGTACTTCTCTGTGAGTTACTGTGACCTGTCTCCATGACTGCTGCCATACAGCCGCTTGGAGGATGAGGTCCTCATCCCATACCTCCTTGACAACTACACAACGCTCTTCAGCCATGTGCCACAGGATGCACAGCAGCGGGATGCCCTGTGGGAGGAACTCTGCAGGAGGATAAATGATGTTTGGCGGTCACAATTGCACCTATCAGCAGGTGCGCCAACACTGCACTGACCTGATAAGATAGGCAAAGCAGCGTGCTAATGCAATCGCCAGGGAACAAGGTGCAACAGGTGGGGGGCCACTCACCCAGCCCCCACTCACACGTACTGAGGAGGTACTGGCCTACCTGGGGACACCTGTAGACCTCCATCCACAAGCTTTAGCTGGTATTGTGGAGGTGGGTGTCTCTCAACCACTGAGCCTGGAGTTGCCTGGTAAGTCACTACTGCACATAAAACACAACCATATATCACACAGTTACATGTGTTGCTGTACAATATGTAATGTAACATCATATGCAAGGCATGTATGCACACATGCCACATACTATAGTCTGCTACTCTATGTATGCACAGATGTGTATACTCCATAGTATAGTGTATTGTACTGGCTTATGTGCTAACATAGACATTGCACCCTGTAGCTACCACACTGGTGTGGATAATGATCTTACTGCTGTGACACTCCTGTTTAGGTACCTCTGGCGTTTTGCAGTGACAGCAGCCTGTGTCAGGTGAGATTAGGTTCATAGGTTGATACTAGGCTATCTGCCCTAGGGCATTTATAAGCCTAGCCAGAGTATGTTTGGCTTTTGCCACCCTTTTAGATTAGTTGACTGTGCTTCTGTATAGTAGGTCACAGAAGGTAGCCCTTTTAAGGTTTGTTTACTGTACCTCTGTCAAGCAGCGACACAGAAGAGATCCCAGGGGTAAACATACGATCTCCCATCCATTCGTCAAGATTTCTCTTGAAGAGGGTCAGTGAGGGGCTCTGCCTGACATGGATTGGGATTTTGTTCCAGAGTGAGGGGAGCCTCTGGGATATGAATCTATCCCTCCAGCATGTCCTATTTATTTCTGTGCTGAGGTTCAGGTCCCTGGAGCATGTAGCTCTAAGAGATTTAGATTTCCTGAGGTGAAGCATGTCCATTAATTCTGGGTTGGACATGGCTTTATACGTCAGACACAGATCGCCTCTGAGTAGGCGGTATGCAACTGAGTAGAGCTGGAGTTTCTTTAGCTGAACTGCATAGGGCATCTGTTTGAGCCCCTTGATCCTCTTGGTGAGATACTTTTGGGGTCTTTCCAGTTGCTGAAGGTGTTGGGTAAGGTACATCCCAAACGGGGCATTGTACTCAATTATGGGCCTGATAAGTGATGAGTAGAGGGGCACAATGACCTCTCTTGATCTAGATGTGAACCCTTTCATGATAAGGTGGGCTATATAGAAGGTCTTTCTAACCACTTTGGCAACGTGGTTGCCAAAGGAGAGATTGCTATCTACTTGGGTCCCCAAGTCCCTAATTACTTCTTCTGTACTTAATGGATTACCACCTATGTGGTAATTTGTGAGCACTTTGTTTTTTCCAAAGGGGATGACTATGCACTTTTTGGCATTTAGCTTTAGGCCATGGCTCTGGCACCAGTTATCCGTCTCTGTGAGACCCTTTTGGAGGATGCTTGTGTCAGTCGGAGAGTCGATTATAGCACCCAGTTTGCAGTCATCTGCGAACTTGGTCAGCCATAGTCCACCCGTGTTAGCCTGTACCTCGGAGAGGTATATACCGAACAAGAGAGGTCCCAGGACTGAGCCTTGTGGCACACCACTTGTAACTGGTTTAGAGTCTGACATGGCACCTGCTATTATGACCATGTGGGTTCTATCCCTGAGCCAGTTTGCAACCCATCTTGTGACATAGGGGTTGATATTTAAGCTGGTGAGCTTATTTATGATGCCCAAGTGGAGTATTGTGTCAAAGGTCTTTGCGAGGTCCAGGTAGGCTGTGTGGACTACTCTCCCTTTGTCTATGGCTTTGGTAACTGTTTCAAAGAATTCGACCAGGTTCAAGAGGCAAGATCTGCCCTTAATGAAGCCGAATTGGGTAGGATCCAGTGTCTGGAGGTTCCCAATGTCTTTGTTTATGATTGCCATGATGATATGTTCCATAGCTTTGCAGACCAGGCTAGTCAGGCTTATAGGGTGATAGTTTCTGGTTGTTTG